>NC_134584.1:56408231-56520731 GCF_037038515.1 Microtus pennsylvanicus
TACATAGTTCCAATACTCAGTAAGTAAAAGGAAAAGAGCCAGCTGTAGTGGCATTCACTGGTAGGATTTCCTGAAGGAGGCAGAGGCAGGAGGATCACAAGTTTGCAGCCAGCCTGTATAGTGTGACTTCTCTTCCCAGCATTTTTAAAATTATAACATAGGTACCGGGAGACTCAGCAGGACCCTGAAACCTGGTTCACATAAGACAGCCTTGCTTCTCCAACTAATAGATCACTGGGCCCCTCCATCCAACCCAGCGTGATTGTGGGGGGGGGGGGGGGCTCTTCTCTACCTCTGGCCATTTCCCATGAGTAAGGATTTGTTTCTCAAGCATGGTTTCTCACATTTTGGCTTCACAAGACTGGTACCAGGCAACCACAACTCTCTCAGGTTTGGAGCTCTTGGCCCCTGTTCTTTGAATGATGATAAACAAGACAGCCTGTGCTTAATTAATTCAATCCTTTCTGAATTCCTGGTACACTAGGAATTGCAGACCAGTGGATGTTATTTCTCTGCCTCACTCATGGGAACTGCATCCACCTTTGCAGAGTCAGACCTGGTCTCAATACCCCTTAGATATGACTCCTTCCCAACATTCTATATTCTGATATTTTACAGGTTCTTTCCAACATTCTGCCAGCAATCCGATAGATGGAGGAAGGTATCGCCCTTCCACTCTTCCACTTTCCCCCTCCCCCAATAAAACTCTTACACTAACTGTATTGCGTGTGACAGGTTTGCTTGGTGGCAGAGCCCATCAAAGGTAATCACTTCACGCTGGGACCCTACCAGCCTGTTCCATTCTCAACAGTCCCTTTCTTCCACCTGCAACAAATCTGCTTTCTCGTTCACTGGTGGCTCCACCTTCCATCCAATACTAGCAATGAGGTCTCTGGCGGGACTACCTGCCTCTGACCATTCTCCTGAATGTGAGGCTTCATTTCTCGAGCACAGTCCCTTCCTCACCATCTGGCTTTCCTTGACGTCCTGGTACCAGGTCACTGTGTCTCTCTCAGGCTCAGAGTCCTTGGTCCCTGTTCTAGTGTGAGAACGTACTTGAACAGCTTGTGCCCAGTCAATCTGATTCTCCCTGAATCCCTGGGACATGAGCATATCAGAATTTTGGATCTTCTTTCCCTTCCTCACGCATTGTACCCATTAAATCTTTGCCTCATCTTTGGGAACTGTCATACACCTCCTCACTCCCATTGGGATGTCTTCTGGAGACCCACTGTGTTGTAATAGGAGCGGCGGGGCTGCATCCCCAGCACCCCGGCCGCCTGGCTAGCTTATGCCCCGAAATAACAACACACAAATTGTATTCATTTAAACACTTGGCCCATTAGCTCTAGCCCTTACTGGCTAATTCTGATATCCTGATCAACCCATCTCTAATAAACTTGTGTAGCACTGGTCTTACCGGGAAGGATTCAGCATGTCTGACCTGGCGGCTTGCTCCATCGTGTCTGCTTCAGAGAGCAGAGCTATCACATCTGCCCAGGAGAGGGAAGCATGGCGTCTCTGCTCCGAGCTCACTTCCTCTTCCTCCCAGCATTCTGTTCTGTTTACTCCTCCCACCTATGTTTTAACCTATCAGGGCCAAGCAGTTTTTTTATTGCTTAACCAATGAAATCAACAGATTGATATATGACACTCCCACATCACCACTGACCACTCCTTTTAAATCAAATCTGGCCTTGGAGCAGACAGTCAGGGAACCAAAAAAGAATTTCCCATTTTCTTTCTTTTTCATTGCTCCAAAATCTTGTCTGTTCTTCCTTCCTAAATGTTCTGTCTGTTCTCTACAATGTGTGAGTCAGATGGAAAAGCTAGCTTCCTCTCACTCAGGACACACAATTTGTCCCTTTCTTTTAATTTATTTAACTCCTGTTTAATTCTGTATATTTCTTGTGAGCTCCAGGGAGTCGACTTGGATCCACCTCAAACAGCATCTTCCCAGGTCCAAGAGGTGTTACAGGAGGCTGCTTGTTCATCCCGGCCACCCAGAACCAAAATAATCACACAGAAACTGTATTATTTAAATCACTGCTTGGCCCCTTAGCTCTAACTTCTTATTGGCTAGCTCTTACATCTTAATTTAAGCCATCTCCATTAACCTGTGCATCACCACGAGGTTATGGCCTACCAGCAAATTTTCAGCGCATCTGCTCCGGTGCCTCCATGGCTTCTCTTTTTCTCAACATCTCTTCCCCTATAGCTCTGCTATAGGCCCAAAGCAGTTCCTTTATTAACCAATGATATTCACAGCATACAGAGGGGAATTCCACATCAAAGTGGCACCAAGATGCCCCACGGAGCATGAACAGTAAAGTGAAACAGCCAGCTACCCCAGGATATGGCCAGCACACCAGCTTTCTCAGGTCCCCCAAAGATGAACAATACCCACCCCCCAGGTCAGCAGGAAGCAGTCTTGAGAACACAACATCCTCATCCTTGCCTCACCTGCTACCCCTCACCATTTTACAATAAGCAAAGGGAGGAATGTTAGTGTTCAGACAGCTGTAGTGGCCTGCCCTTGGGGTCCTGACAGATGTCCTCAGCTGTAGCCACTAAGAGCACCTCCTGTCCATATTTGCTACATTCTCTTGTAAAAGGCTGGCCTTGCCCACCTCCCGTTTCTGCCTCTCTCTCTCTCTCTCTCTCTCTCTCTCTCTCTCTCTCTCTCTCTCTCTCTCAAACACACACACACACACACACACACACACCACTCTTGTCCTCAGGGACTGGTCTCTACCTCCTTCTGCCCCCTTTCTGCTTTTTCTCTCTCCTCTTCCAATAAACCTCCTGTGGGAGCCTTGTTGCATGGCATGACTACTTCACACCAATTTTTAGCTAAATTATAACACTGTGAGTTCAACACCAGCCTGGTCTACAGGGAAAATTCAAGGACTACAATAGACAGTGTCTGAAAAGAATAAAACAAAAGCCATAAACTAATCCAGTAGGTTTTGTGCTATGATAAAGGAATCTTTGTGAGGAGTGGCGGTGCTGCACTCTGTGATCTCAGCACTGGGGACAGCCTGCAGGTCACACAGTCAGGAGTGCGATGGTTGGTGTCCCTTGTCAGGTTGGCAGAATATTGATTCACCTGGGACACTAGCTCTGAGGCTTGCCTGTGAGGGATTATCTTAGCAGCATGAAATCCCACCCACTGTGGATGGTGGTGCCACTCCCCGGTGAGGACAACCAAAGAGAAATGTTGAACAGCATGTATATGGCTTTTTCTTGGGACCTCCAGCTCATAGAAAAAAAAAATGACACAGAGACTTGTTATGAAAACTTGGTCTTAGCTTAGGCTTGTCCTACCAGCTCTTATAACTTAAATTAATACATTTATTTTAATCTGTGTGCTGCCATATAGCTCATGGTTTTTACCTCTCCTCCTACATGTCCTGCTTCCTCTGGACCCATATGGCAACTCCAAGAACTTTATAGCTAATCCTGGTCAGCCAATTGCTGACTCTGTCTTTGTTTCAAGGTTGCTTTATTGGCACAGTGGATTGGCTGTACAGACAGTTCTCCTGAAACAACAGCAAGCATTCAGGGCTGATTAAGGGTATCATGTGACCCTCTTCTTCAAGCTCTGCCTCCTTGATATCCCCACCATGACAGGCTGTACCCTGGTGTACCCTGGAACTGTAAGCCAAATTAAACCCCTTCTCCCTCAAGTAGCTTTTGTCAGGGTAATTTTATCACAGCCACAGAAAAGAAATTCGTCCTGAGACTTAGGATAGTTTTAACAGCAGATAAGAATTTGCGGTTATTTCATCTGTACTTTGTATTTAAAGACATACTTCATGACTAGAAGCGAATGTAAATATATCCACTCTGTTAATACGCTTAGGAGAACAGGCTCTAACCCTCAGGAATACTAAAATCCACCAGTGCTCAAGTACTTTTTATAAAAGGGGGTAGTAATGTATATATAACCAACCCATGCACATCCTCCTACTTAAGAATCACCTCTAGATTACTTACAGTACCTAATGCAATGTAAGTAGCTGGTATACCGTATTGTTGGGTCAACAGAGACAACAAAAAAGCAATTCCATATTTGCATAATTATTGAGTGTTTGCTGCTCATTGTTGGTTGAATCTATAAGTACAAACTCTACAAAGGACCAATTATATTTTTACTATTATTTTATATATAAATTGGCATATAAATAGTTTATATTAAATGCCTCTATAAATACACAAAGTAAAACAAACATCATATTTGTCAAATATTAAGGGCATTCTAACTAAAGACAAGGAATGAACATACTTTTTAAGTACTTTTAATATTATTAGTTATCATTGTGTGGAAATACAAAAAACAAAATGCAAAAATAGTGAAAAGCAAGAGTTCATAAAATGTATAGATAGTATAGGTAACTCACTAGAAAATCTCAGAGAAAATAATTAAATATACTCAGTGGAGTAGGGTTGTGGAATATTTCTTTATACTGTGTGAAGCTGTGTCACTATGATTGGTTTAATAAAGAGCTGAATGGCCATTAACTAGGTAGGAAGAGGTTAGGCAGGACTTCTGGGGACAGAGAGAACTCAGAGAGGAAGAAAAGTGGAGTTGCCAGCTAGACATGGAGGAAACGGGATGGGCAGGCAGAATAAAGGTAATCGAACTCATAAAAGAATGTAAATTAAAACATATGGATTCATTTAAGTTATAAGAACTAACTAAGAACAAGTCTAGACTAAGATCTACCTTTCATAATTAATAATATGTCTGTGTCATTATTTGTGATCTGGAGGTCCCGACAAGAAAGTTCATCTATAGAGTGGACAAATTAAAATTTATATACCGTTCTATACACTTTTATCACTTACTAAGAAATGCAATTAGAAAGAAACCTAATCCCACATATGAGAAACTTAAGGAGACCAGCCTCTTCTACAGAGTGTGTAAGATGTAAAGTGGAAAACCAGAAGTGTTGGGGGGGGGGTGAGTGGACACAGAGAAGATCCGAAAAGGGAGTCTGTAATTCTGAACAGGAATATTCAAATGAATATATAGGGTGATACATTCTAGATTTCAATTTTTCATGTCTGTAATCCTAGTTGCTGAGGAGACTAAGGAGAAAGAATCAATGTGGGCCTTATAGCAAAATCCATCCTCAAAATTTTGTTGTTTTCAATCAATTCGGTTTGATGAAAATTCAGCTGGAAGCAAGAAAATTTGGAGAAATTGCAGAGACAGACCCAGGACTCACCTTTACCCATTTAAGTGTGTTGGTGTAGTAGTGCAATAAAGTGATTGTCAAAGTCTGGCATTCACTCCAGTGCAAATTAATCAATAGAGTAGCATAGGAACCGTGTGTGACTTTCTGGGGAGACATGAGCCATCTCTCCATCGTGTGTAGCAATTCCACCCACATCTAGCTTGATGAGCCAGTGCGTTATTTGTGTTACTCATTTACATAATTAGCAAGGATGACTCAAAGGCATTAGCATCCCTGAGGCCTGCCCCATGGGTGGGTGAAGACACTGGAGCTCTCTGACCCCAGAGAGAACTTTCTCTATTACTTTTCCATGGCTCTGAATTAGTTTCCTCACTCCTATAGTTGCACACTTAATGACTAAACAGGTAAATTGATTATCTTACCGTTCTGGGGTCCAGAACTTCAGAATCAAGGCCTCTGTGTCATTTGAATGAGGCTAGCCTCCACAGGGCATAGACTTGGTGGAACTGTCTGAGGAGGATTTGGAGGTGTGATCCTGTGGGAAGAAGTGTCACACCAGGGAGGCAGGCTTTGCCATTTCAGAAGACCGGAGCCATCATCAGTGTGACCCTCTGCCTTGTGTGAGATCTCAGATGTTCCTCTGGCATCACTGGCTCTAAGCCTCATTGTAAGTTGCCTTGATCATGGTGTTTTATATAAACAAAGTAACTAAGACAGTTTCCCATATAAACACAATGGAAAGAGCCATTCCCTGCTGAAACTCTAGAGCAGCCAGTTCTCAGCCTCCCCAATGCTGTGACCCTTTAACACAGTTCCTCATCCTGAGGTGACCCCCAACATAAAATTGTTTTCATTACTACTTCATAACTGTTATTTTTGCTACCATTAAGAGTCGTAATGGACATATCTGATATGCAGAATATTTGATATGTGACTCCTAAAAGGATCAAGTCCCACGTGTTGAGAAGCACTGCTCTAGAAGGAAGTTCTTCTTTGCCTAACTTTTGAGCCACACGCTTGCAGCTGGTGGCCCTTTTTTCTTCCTCAAGTCAGTAACACAACAGCTTCTCATATCTCTGCTTTTATCCCCCATGGTTCTTTTTGTCTTTCTTGTAGTGTAACACCCGATTTTGTGTTACACTTTCGGTACAGTTCGCGCGCCACTGTACCTAACGCCAGTCGGGCAAGGGCCTAGAGATTGAAAAGAAGACACAGAGACCAGGGTCATTCGAAAGGAGATCAGCCGAATGCCACTTTATTCAGCCTTTGGGAAGTCTTTATCTACCTAACTGCAGCACAAGGATTTCCGCCCAGGCAGGTGGGAAATTACCATATTAACAATGGAGTAAATTCCCTGCAGCTAACCACCAGGCAGGGCAGGCACAGCACAGAAACACACAGGAAGCTTAGTTCTCTGACCTTAAACTGTCCCCGCGAATGCACCACAGGAATAAGGGAGACCAGGGCCCTACATTGTAGTAGGGCACTTAGGAAGACATTTAATCTTTCTTAATTCTTTTTCTTTCTTTTTGCAACAGGCTCACACTGTGTAGCTCAGGAAGGTCTAGAATTTAAAACGTAAATCAGATTGACCTTGAACTCGTACAGGTCCTCCGGCCTCTTCCTCCCCAGTGGTGGGATTGGGTGTGCACTAGTATACCTGACCCCCCAAAAAAGTACATTCTTACTTTGCTTAAAAGTAAAATTCTTGAGTTTAGCATACCTGACACCCCAAGTTTCATATCCAGCACTGAATCAATGGGAGTGGGGGCACCTCTGCAATACCAGCACTTAAGAGGTAGAGGCAGGAGGATCTGAAGCTCAATGTCATCCTTGACTGTGTAGCAAGTTAAGGCCAGCTTGAGCTTTGTGAGACTGTGCCTCAATAAAATAATGGGCTGGCAAGATGACTCAGTGGTTTTAAATGCTCTCCACATACGACTGGGTTGATCCCAGAACGCACAGCAGAAGGAGACAACAGACTCCTGAAAGGTGCCTTTTGACAACTTGCACAGGAACCAAATAACAAGGAAAGAAAGAAAGAAAGAAAGAAAGAAAGAAAGAAAGAAAGAAAGAAAGAAAGAAAGAAAGAAAGAAAGAAAGAAGGGAGGGAGGAAAGGAAGGAGGGAGGGAGGTGATGAAGGTGGGTCTTCTATCTATCTGTTGTTTCATTGGTTAATTAATAAAGAAAACTGCTTGTCCTGATAGGTCAGAACATAGGTAGGCAGGAAAGACAGAACAGAACACTGGGAGGAAGAAGGCAGTGAGACAGATGCTATAGCTCTCCTCTCCAAGATGGACACAGGTTAAGATCCTTCCCAGTAAGCCACCACCTTGTGGTGCTACACAGATTATTAGAAATGGGTTAAAGCAAGATGTGAGAATTAGCCAATAAGAGGCTGAAACTAATGGGCCAGGCAGTGTTTAAAAGAACACAGTTTCTGTGTAATTATTTCATGTTAAGCTAGCCGGTGGCTGGGAACTGGGAGACGGGAAGCGGCCCATTGCTCCTTCTACAGGGAAGGAGGGAGGGAGGGAGGGAGGGAGGGAGGAAGAGAGGGAGGGAGGGAGGGAGGGAGGGAGGGAGGGAGGGAGGGAGGGAGGGAAAATGTAAATTTTTGAAAAGTAAAATAAAGCCCTGGAAAAGAAAGCAACACTTTTAGAATATTGTTCCAGGTAAAAGCAATTTCCTCTGAAGAAAATCCCTGGCCCTGGCCCTGGCCCTCACCATTGAAATTACAGCACTGGCCCTTGTGGACACTGTAACAGGACCCCAGACCTAGGCACAAGTGACTCCATGACAGAAGTATCACTCAAGCAATAAAACTCAGCATGTAGACAGCACCACCTGCAAAAAAATCCATCAAATCATCTAATCCATCAAAGTACACGGTTGTGGGAAGGTCTCTAAATGGACTAACCTAACTTTTTGGCTAAACTGTTCTTGTTAACTGAAGTAATGTCAGCCCAGAGACTGTGAAGCTCACCCTGAGAAAGGCCTGGGTCTACACTGGTGTACTGTACACTCAGTACAGACACCAGCTGGCTAATAAAGACTTTCTATTGTTATAAAGCCATGTCCAAGCAATCTTCTCTGGTGGACACCCCAGAACAGATACTTTGCAAGATTATCCTCAAATGGTCAAAGCTGTAAGATCATGTGTGTGTACAGAAAAACATCTAAATGTTTCATTAATGCAGCCACAAATACATATGAAATTTGTCCTCTGTTCCATACATGCTGAGGATCAGACAGGGCCCAAACTAGATGGGAACAGGTCATAGCAGAGGATGATAACATAGTCAAGACAATTCTGTCGTGAATGTGTTCCACACTGCTGCAGGGACAAAAGGCTGTCACTTGAAAATATTTAAGAGTGACACACTTACAAAAACATTTTAATTACATTCCTCGATTCAGGACTTACTCACCCCCCCCCCCCCGTTGTTATATGTCAGTTATTTCACTGTCTGATGCTCTCTCGAGTGTCTTGTGAATATTAACTCAGTTCCGAGACTTATTCATACCCTATTATTATTTGCCAGTTACTTTGCTGGGTGTCTGATGTTCTTTCAAGTGTCTTGTGTATATTATCTCAGTTGATCATTCTGATGGGTGAGAAAACTGAGGAAGTGAAATTGAAATATGTGTTCAAGTTTACACAGCTAAGAAGACTTTGAAACCGTGATATCAGCATCCAGTGTCCACACTGTTCACTTGTACTACCTCTTGACAAACTTCTAATATATCTTGGAAATTGTACTGCATTGATATGTGTTTTTGTTAACTGGATAGATTGCCTTTTATGACTATGTCAGAATTCATAAAATAGTCCAATGACAAACCTTTATTTCTAATCTTTCACCATTACCAATTGTGCTTTCAGAAATAGCAATACATTTTGCTACCCATGATTCCCTGAGAGACAGTTGCATAATCATCTCAGGACTCCAACGTACCTCTTCTCCTCTTATTGCATCATTTCTCAGGTATAGATGTGGATTGGCCAAGTCTGACTAGAAAGATGAGAAACATTTCTGTGAACAAAGTGGCGAAAGAAATCACGGGAGACACACTGGCAGTCTTACTGTTCCTGACAGACAGGCTGCAGCGTCAATGGCTCTCGCGCTCTTTGTTTTTGAACTTCCTTCAGAACAATAAAAGGGTCGGCACATTCATGAGGGAAAACTAAATAGACCAGACTTGAAGAAAAGCATTCTTTTGATTATCTCCAGTGGTTCCTATTTAATAAATGGCAGAAGCATTCTGGAATGTGGGTGGAAATCTGCTTGCCACCCCGGAGGTATCATTGTTGTAACAGGGCCCAGACCTTAGCACATCTGACTCCATGATGGAAGTACCATTCAGGCCATAAAATTCAGCATGTAGACAGTACCATCTGCCAAAAATGAAAACAAAGACCTAATCAAACCTGTCACAGTCTCTAAATGTACTAACCTTGCTTTTTGGCTTCTGTAGTTCTGCTTCTGGCTAGCTGTTCTTGTTAACTAAGTATGTCAACTCAGGTTATGGTTTCTGTGCTTAAAAGCTTCCCGAGAAAGGCTTAGGGCTACACTGGGGTCCTGAATACCCAGTGTAGTCACCAGCCTGCTAATAAAGACTTTTTATTGGCGCAAACCCAAGTCCTTCTGGTGTCTTCTGTCTTCTCTGGTGTACACCCCACATTATGCCACTGGTGACCTGCCTGCCATCATAATTATTTTGGACAAGCCATGAATACAACATGCAGTTCTTCTGAATACCATGTCCCTCACTCTCTACTAGAAAGGAGGGTTCAGCATGGCTATCTTCCACACAAGTAGAAATCATAAACAATGGCTTTGGAGTTTCTTTAACTTATTGTTGATTGGTAGGCTGGTTATAGCTGCTGCTTTATTTTGCATTGGTTTTGAACAATGGCCTCCCTCTGTTGCCCAGGCTGACCTCAAGTTTCTAGTCTCGAGTGATTGTTCCATCTCGGCCTCCCTGCATCTAGAACTACAGACACACGTTAGCATGCCTGGCCAACAAAGAGCTGAAACATGCGAAATGTTGAACTTCTCATGCAATTTTGCTTTTACTGCCTACTAGTGACTTGATTGCAACTGAGAGACAAAAACAAAAACTGAACTCACACAGAACTGACCTAGATCTTTCTGCATCTTGAAGCGGAGTCTCTCGATGTAGCCCTGTCTGGCCAGGAAGTCAGAAATTCTCTTATCTCTGCCTTCTGAGGCCCGAAATGACACATGTATGCCATGTACCCAGCTGGATCTGGGTCTTAAAATACAGAAAAGGGTATTTCTGCTTGTAAATAAGGTACATGTAGCATTTGTAGCCCTGAAGCAACCGGACCACCTTCCACAGACAATCTGGCACTAAAGAAATCCTGTATCTGAAGTAAATGTAACGGTCTGAAGGCCTCAAATTGAATAACATTGTTTTGAGCTTACTAGATAACAAAACAGGTCCTACAAGAGTTAAGAATAAATCTTTGTGGTACCATAAAGCATTTCCCAAAGCACTGACATGGTAAGTTAGTGCATCCAAATGTGCCCGTGCAGCTGGGGCAGATGCAGCCACAAGCACGCTATAACCACAGATGGGAACGTTACAATGGCTGTAGAAAAGCAAAACTGGATGGCCTTTAAAAACTAGGCAGTAAATCAACCCTGCTTTAAATTTTACAGTTCGAAATTCAAACCAAGGGTCCATTTTGAAGAAACGAATGGGAAATTTAGTAGGAGCCATGTGAGAAGGCGCTGAGAAAGAACACTGCCCTTATGGTAGAAAAGTATTTGAAATCTTCTTGAAGATCAGTGTTGTCAAAACACATAAGAAAGAAGTCAAAGAAACAGGAGTTAATAGATACGATTAACACGAACACTGTTTTATTAATCAATTCACAGCAAAGGCGCCGCAGGCTAGTTGACCTCAGATAAATGAATCTACAGAATCAAATGTTATCTCCAGAATTTTCTTCCCATCTCTTAGGTCCACTTTCTGCCATGTTGGCTTTATTTTCTTTCACTGGAAAGAGACTGCTGACAGGGCCACAGGGAGTTTAACCTTATAGCTCTGAATTTAGAAACCCAAACACAGTAGAGACTTTTTCTTCTAGCAAATTCCAAGGAGAAGGAGCTGGTTGTCCCATCATGGGGTTGTGTACCTACCACCCACACTAAGCATTGTGGCCGTGGAGGCAGCTTTTAAGCCCAGCCAGGCCCATCCCACTCACAACACCATTGGCAGAGGGAAATACCTTCATGTTACATGATAGGGAAAAGAAGACATAGGCTTTCCAAGAACAAAGAGGACTTTGTTCCTGGAAGGGGAAACAGGGATGCTTGATTGACAAAAATAACAGATATCTGAGCCTGTGAGGTTAGTCAGCTGGAGCCAGTAAAGACACTTGCCGGCAAGTCTGATGACATGAGTTCGATCCCCAGGACCCGCACGATGGAAGGTGATAACCAAGTTCCCCAAGTTGTCTTGACCTCCACAGATGAGCTGTGGCGCATGCATGCCCCTACCACAAATAAATGAATGAACAAATTTAAATTAGAAAATTTAAAGATATTGATGTCATTAGCAACAGTGAAAACACTCCTTGTGAAATTTTAGGTGAAAATAAAACAGGAATTGCATCTATGTGATGATACAACTGAACAAAGCTTGTGTTCACTTTGACCTGGAAAAGAGGGAAAACTGGTAAAAGAAGAGCCACTTTCAAAATAAAAACTATGGATTTTGGCCCACAATCAAGATGATTTTGTTCCTTGCTCTGGAATGTATGACAATGTCTGGACACATTTCTGGTTGTCACCTACAAAGTGTAACTGGTCTCTTGGTTGATCAAAGACAGTGGTATTACTAAACATCTCACAAGGCACAAACAGTCACCCAAACTAAGAATTATCTAATGTAAAATGTCACCACTACCATGACTAAGAGACCCCAGTAGATGGCGAGAGACGTGCTTCATTTCTCTTCTAAAAGGCCTGCTGTTGTTTCTGCATCCAGGAGGTTTCAGAGCTACAGGACGGTGGGAGGAGGGACGGTGACAGAGGGCCTGAGTTCCCAGTGCCACCTGTCCTTTTGGTCCCAGAACCAAGTCTGCTCACCAGGAAGTACAAGACTGTTGTGGAATATTTGTTATAGATGTGTTACATTCTTTTACACTTTGGAACATTTGTTTAATGATACAAAGATGTGTTGTGTTCTTTTCTGTTGCATTTGTTTAACTCTGTGAAGCTGTGTTACTTTGTCTAAAATACCTGATTAGCCTAAAAAAGAGCTGAACGGCCAATAGCCAGGCAGAGAGAATAAATAAGAGAGAAGAAGGATTGAAAAAAAAAAGGAGGAGAAAAGGATGCCAGGGCCCTGACACACAGCCGGCCACGGAATAAGGAAGGACACATAAAATAAAGCACAGGGGCAAAATGTAGTTAAAGCGTAATGGGACCAATAAACCAAGATCCATACCAATGCAAAGTATTTTTCTCTATAGCATATCCCCTTTATAAGAAAAAAAAAGAAATAAAAAGAGTAATGGGATAATTTAAATTAGAAAACCTGGCTAGAAACAAGCCAAGCAATGGCTGGGCATTCATAAGTAAGAAAAAAAAAAACAGAGAAAAGGAAACAAAATTCCATCATATACATCATGAATGGCTTCACGTGCCTGAAACACTCTTGTAGGCCGAGTTCTCACCAGACTCTCATTCTCTCCTCTGCCATTGATTGGTTGCTATTGTTGTTGTTGAAGAAGTCAAACAAGAACAGAAAATGGAAAAGCAAAACCATAAAATAGAAAACTACGGAAGAGAAAAACACAAAAGGATCAGAGCATTTCTATGCTGACTATGCCAGTTACCTGCCTGTGTGACCTCAGCGGTTACCTGTGTGACCTCAGAGGTTACCTGCCTGTGTGACCTCAGCGGTTACCTGTGTGACCTCAGCGGTTACCTGTGTGACCCCGATGGTTACCTGTGTGACCTCAGCAGTTACCTGCCTGTGTGACCTCAGCAGTTACCTGTGTGACCTCAGAGGTTACCTGCCTGTGTGACCTCAGCAGTTACCTACCTGTGTGACCCCGATGGTTACCTGTGTGACCTCAGAGGTTACCTGCCTGTGTGACCTCAGCGGTTACCTGTGTGACCTCAGAGGTTACCTGCCTGTGTGACCTCAGCGGTTACCTGTGTGACCTCAGAGGTTACCTGCCTGTGTGACCTCAGCGGTTACCTGTGTGACCTCAGAGGTTACCTGCCTGTGTGACCTCAGCGGTTACCTGTGTGACCTCAGAGGTTACCTGCCTGTGTGACCTCAGCAGTTACCTGTGTGACCTCAGAGGTTACCTGCCTGTGTGACCTCAGCAGTTACCTGTGTGACCTCAGAGGTTACCTGCCTGTGTGACCTCAGCAGTTACCTGTGTGACCTCAGAGGTTACCTGCCTGTGTGACCTCAGCGGTTACCTGTGTGGCCTCAGTGGCTAACTGTGTGACCTTAGTGATTACCTGCCTATGTGACCTCAGAGGTTACCTGCCTGTGTGACCTCAGCAGTTAACTGTGTGACCTTAGCTGTCAGTTGTCAGTGTGACATCAGCAATTGCACATCCTTGTCAGCTTCTCATTGGTAATAATAATAATAATTTTTTAAAAAGCTTTTCACTTGAGTTTTTCATCTTCCCACACTTCAATTTTTGGTGTTAGAATTTATCTCCCTTATGTGATATATGTGCACATAATTATGGTCATAACTATTTTATTTAACCGTGCACAAAAGGTTGAAGTGGTTTATGTACTACCACTATGGTAGTAGAACATTCTGTATTTACTATTTTTTTTCTTTAACTGTGTTTTTAAGGTTTTATTTTGATTTTTAAATTATCTGTGTATGGGGGTGTTGCCTTATGAGAGCAGTGCCCATGGAATCCAGAAGAGACAGGATGATCTCTGCCTATGAAGTCAGCTTATCAGCCTGGTTTACAGAGTGAGTTCAGGACAACCAGGGCTACATAGAGAAACCTTGTCTCAAGGAAAAGAAGAAAAAGAAAAAAAAATCACTTGTAAAGCTGATATATAACTTTATCTGAGACTAATAGTTTATATTATTTTATTTTTGTTTTGTTTTTTAGTTAAAAAATTTTTAATTTTACATAGTAACCCCAGGTTCCCCTTCTCCCCTTCTTTTGCACCCCCGAGTTCCTCTATACCCCCCACATCCTCTCCTCAGAGGAAGTAAGGCCTCCATGGGGGAGTCAACAAAGTCTGGTATATCAAGTTGAGGCAGGACCAAGCCCCTCACCCCTGTATCAAAGTTGAACAAGGTAATCCACCATAGGGAATGGCTCCAAAAAGCCAGTTTATGCACTCAGGGTAAGTCCTGGTCCCACCGTCTGCCCCTCCCCCAACAGAAGCAACGTAAGTGGCACCCACATTCAGAGGGCTTAGTTTGGTTCCATGCAGAATCCCCAGCTGTCAGTCCAGACTCTCTGAGCTCCCACTAGCTTAGGTCAGCTGTCTCTGTGATTTTCCCAATCATGATCTTGACATCCCCACCTTGCTCATGTGATCCCTCCTCCCTCTCTTCAACTAAGCTCCAGGAGCTCAGCCCAGTGCTCAGCTGTGGGTCACTGCACCTGCTTCCATCAGTTATGCAGGTTCTATGATGACCATTAGGGTAGTCACTAATCTGATTATAGGGGAAGGCCAGTTCAAGCACCCTCTCCACTATTGCTAAGTCTTAGCTGGGGTCATCCTTGTAGATTTCTGGACACTTCCCTAGCACTTCGTTTCTCCCTAACCCCAAATTGACTCCCACTATCAAGATATCTCTTACATTTCTCCTTCTCTCTGTCCTTTCTCTAACTCGACCATCTCTAGCCCTCATTTCCCCATCATCCCATCCCTATAGCCCCCTTCCCAGGTTACCCAGGAAATCTTAACTATTTGCCTTTCCTGGGGCCCTCCATGTGTGTCCCTCTCAGAGTCCTCCTTTTTACCTAGCTTCTCTGGGGTAGTGGATCAGCCCTCTGTCAGAGGTGGAGTTGGTGAAGATCTTTTCCCATTCTGTAGGCTGCCGTTTTGTCTTATTGACCATGTCCCTTGCCTTAAAGACACTTCTCAGATTCAGGAGGTCCCATTTACTAATTGTTGCTCTCAGTGTCTGGGCTGCTGGTGTTATAGGAAGTGGTCTCCTGTGTCAGTGAGTCCAAGGCTACTTCCCACTTTCTCTTCTATCAACCTGTTGAGTGTAACTAGATTTATGTTGCGGTCTTTGATCTATTTGGACTTGAGTTTTGTGAATGGGGATAGATATGGATCTATTTGCATTCTTCTACATGTCAATATTCAGTTATGTCAACACCATTTGTTGAAGATGCCTTCTTTTTTCCATTGTACATTTTTGACTTATTTGTCAAAAATCAGGAGTTCATAGGTGTGTGGGTTAATATCAGGGTCTTCGATTTGATTCCATTGGTCCACATGTCTATTTTTATGCCAATACCAAGCTGTTTTTATTACTGTAGCTCTGTAGTAGAGTTTGAAGTCAGGGATGGTGATACCTCCAGATGTTCCTTTATTGTACAGGATTGTTTTGGCTATCCTGAGTTGTTGATTTGCCACATGAGGTTGAGTAATTTTTTTTTAGGTCTGTGAAGAATTGTGTGGGATTTTGATGGAGATTGCATTTAATCTGTAGATTGCTTTTGGTAAGATTGCCATTTTTTATTATGTTTATCCTACCTATCCAAGAGCATGGGCAATCTTTTCATTTTCTGGCATTTTCTTCAATTTCTTTCTTTTTTTTTTAAATATTTATTTATTTATTTATTTATTTATGATGTATACAATATTCTGTCTGTGTGTATGTCTGCAGGCCAGAAGAGGGCGCCAGACATCATTACAGATGGTTGTGAGCCACCATGTGGTTGCCGGGAATTGAACTCAGGACCTTTGGAAGAGCAGGCAATGCTCTTAACCACTGAGCTATCTCTCCAGCCCTTCAATTTCTTTCTTTAAAGTCTTAAAGTTCTTGTTGTATAGGTTTTTCACTTGCTTCATTGGAGTTACACCAAGATATTTGATTTGTGACCATTGTAAAAGGTGATGTTTCTCTGATTTCTTTCTCAACCCATTTATCATTTGTGTATAGGAGGGCCACTAATTTTTTTGAGTTAATCGTGTATTCTGTCATATTACTGAAGGTGTTTATCAGCTGTAAAAGTTCCATGGTAGAATATTTGATGTCACTTATGTGTACTATCATATCATATATATGCAAATAGTGAAAGTTTGACTTATTTCTTTCCGATTTGTATCCCCTTGATCTCCTTTTATTGTCTTTTTGTTCTAGCTAGAGCTTCAGGTACTATACTGAATAGATACGGTAAGAGTGAACAAGCTTATCTTGTTATTAATTAGAGTGGAATCGCTTTGAGTTTCTTACTATTTAGTTTAATATTGGCTGTTGGCTTGCTCTACATTGCCTTTATTGTATTTAGGTATGTACTTGTATACCTGATCTCTCCAAGGCCTTTACCAAGAAGGGATATTAGATTTTGTAAAAGGCTTTTTCAGCATCTAGTGAGATGATCTTGTGGGTTTTTTCTTTCAGTTTATTTATATGGTGGACTACATTGACAGATTTTCTTATGATGAACTATCCCTGCATCTCTGGGATGAAGCCTACTTGACCATGGAGGATGATTTTTAGATGTATTTTTTTTTGTTTGTCAGTATTTTATTGAGTATTTTTGCATCAATGTTCATGATGGAGATTGGTCTGTAATTTTCTTTCTTAGTTGAATCTTTGTGTGGTTTGGGTATCAGGGTACATGTAGCTTCATAAAAGGAGTTTTACAGTGTTCTTTCTGTTCCTATTGTAGAACAATTTGAGGTGTATTGGTACCAGATTTTCTTTGAAATTCTGGTAGAATTCTGACTGAAACCTTCTGGCCCTGGGCTTTTTTGGTTGGAAGACTTTTAATTGTTTCTATTTCCTTAGAAGTTACAGGTCTATTTAAATTTGTTTGTCTGAAAAAAAAATTGTTTGTCTGGTTTTAATTTAATTTTGGTTTGTGGTACCTATCCAGAACAATGGCATTTCTTTTACATTTTCCAGTTTTGTGAAGCACAGGTTTTCAAAGTATGACCTAATGATTCTCTGGATATTTCCTCACTGTCTATAGTTATATCCTCCTTTTCATTTCTGATTTTATTAATTTAGATATTCTGTCTCTTCTTTTTTGGTTAGTTTGGATAAGGGTTTATATATCTCATTGATTTTCTTGAAGAACCAACTCTTTGTTTTGTTGATTCTTTATATTGTTCTCTGATGTGGGAGTGTCATATATCAATCTGTTGATTTCATTGGTTAAGAAATAAAGAAACTGCTTAGCTGGCCCTGATAGGTTAAAGCATAGGTGGGAGGAGTAGACAGAACAGAATGCTGGGAGAAAGAAGCTGAGTCAAGGAGTTGCCATGATTCTCCCACTCCAGGCAGACGCAGGTTAAGATCATTCCTGGTAAGCCAGCTCGTGGGCTACACAGATTATTAGAAATGGGCTAGTCCAGGTGTGAGAGTTAGCCGAGAAAAGGCTGGAACTAATGGGCCAAGCGGTGTTTAAAAGAATACAGTTTCTGTGTAATTATTTTGGGGCATAAGCTAGAGCTAGCCATGTGGGCGGCCGGGTGCTGGGGACGCAGCCCCACTGCTCCGATTACAACAGTTCTCTTTGTTTCTATTTTGTTGATTTTAACCATCAATTTGATTGTTTCCTGGTGTCTACTCCTGAATGAGCTTTCTTCTGTTTGTTCTAGAGCTTTCAGGTGTGCTGTTAAGTTGCTAGTGTGAGTTTTCTCCATGTTCTTTACATAGGCATTTAGTGCTATGAACTTTCCTTGTAGCACTGCTTTCAGAGTGTCCCATAGGTTTGGGTACTTTATGCTTTCATTTTCATTGAATCCTAGGAAGTCTTTAATTTCTTTACTTATTTCTTCCTTGAACCAGGGACAGTTCAATTGAGCACTGTTCAGTTTCCTTGAGTTTGTAGGCTTTCTGCAGTTGCTGCTGTTGTTTAATTCTAACTTGAAGTCATAGTGATCCAATAAGATGCAGGGGGTTATTCTAATTTTTTTGTATCTGTTGAGGTTTGCTTTGTTACCAAGAATGTGGTCATTTTATAGATGGTTCCATGAGGTGCTAAGAAGAAGCACCTTTTATGTTTGGATTTTTTTTAAATGTCTATTAAGTCCATTTGAGTCATAACATCTGTTAGTTCCCTTAATCTCTATTAACTTTTTATCTGGTTGACCTATCCATTGGTGAGAGTGGGGTATTGAAGTCTCCCACTATTAGTGTGTGTGGTTTGATGTGTGATTTAAGCTTTAGTAGTGTTTCTTTTACAAATGTGAGTGCCCTTGTATTTGGGGCATAATTGTTCAGAATTGAGATTTAATCTTGATGGATTTTTTTTCTGGGATGAATATGTAATGTCCCCTCTGTGGTGAACCTCTCGACCGGCGAGAAAGAATGACCACCACACCAGGATTCCACTCAGATCACGCTTTACTGGAGTACCCTTGATTGATGGGGAGCAGGAAATGGGAGGGGCAGGAAAATGAGGGGCAGGAAGCGGAGGGGAGAGAGAGCATGAAGAGAAGGGGCAAAGGGCACTTAGGCAGCTGCTTAAATAGGGAATTGGCACACGGGTCGCCCTGTGATTGGCTGCCACCAACAGCTGACACCAGACCGCATCGGGATAGGCTCAAGGATCCTCATCCACCGCTCATGCGGGAAGCGGGGGACACGCAGCTCTCAAAGGCATAGCCAAGTATGGAGTTGTTTATTTCCAACAAGACAGGATGTCGGCGCCATCTTGTAATGGCGGTCCTGTCCGGCTCACTACACCCCTCCATCTCTTTTGATTAATTTTAATTTGTAATCTATTTTGTTAGATATTAGGAGAGCTACACCAGCTTGTTTCTTAGGTCCATTTGATTGAAAAATGTTTTCCCAATCTTTTACTCTGAGGTACTGTCTGTCTTTGAGGTTGAGCTGTTCTTGTATGCAGTAGAAGGGTAGGTCCTGTTTTTGTAGCCATACTGTTAGTCTGTCTTTTTAGAGGTGAATTGAGTCCAGCAATATTAAGAGATAATAACAACCAGTGGTTGCTAGAAATGGGCCCAGGTGCTTGTATGCCCTCTCGGGATTAGGAGGAAAGTAGCTGAGAGCATGCGTGCTGCTCAGCACCCTGGCCTGGGAAAGCTGCTGGATTGGATCTGCTAGGAATACACAGGCAGGAGAGCATGGCAGATTCCCACCACCATACAAGGACATATTTCCAGGTGGTGCTGCATAGCAAATTTAGCTTTTACTCAGATAAAAAGGGTTTATATGCTGCAGGGTGCTACCCAGAATTGAGGTGGAGAGTACAACTCCTCCTAGCAGTCCTAGAGCTGGCAGAGAACTACTTCCATCATATTAAAGGGATAAGGCAGGCAGAGCCAGCATCCAGGGCCACTGTGACCAAGCTGCTTACCATTTTAAAAGTGCTCCTGGTCAGAAAATTGTTACAGATATGCAATGAAGACAGATTCAGATAAAAAAAAAAAAAAAGACCCCTAAATGAACGTAGGCTTGGGAGAGAGGAGAAAAAGAATATAAACAGTTATAAAAGGAAGTAAATGGTTATAAAAATAAAACAAATTCTTTAAAGAGACACAGTAAAAACAATCACAGATTAAAGAAGTAAAGAAAAATAAGCCACATAAAAATGAAATATACACAGAGAGTCTGGATTATGTATATGACCATGTTTTCTTTAAATTTTTTTGACTGGGCCGGGCGGTGGTGGACACCTTTAATCCCAGCACTCGGGAGGCAGAGGCAGGTGGATCTCTGTGAGTTCAAGGCCAGCCTGGTCTACAAGAGCTAGTACTACAGGCTCCAAAGCTACAGAGAAACCCTGTCTCGAAAAAACTAAAAAAAAAAAAAAAATTTTTTTGACTGTGAATAAGTTAAGTACAGAAAGTACAGGCTTCTAAGCTAAACCAACATATATATATATATATATATATATATATATATATATATATATATATATATATATATTTAAAGGTATCTTGACTTCAAAATTTCGGTCTAAGGATATGTTGCTTTAGAAAAGAAGTTCTGATTTTAGCCATTCTGACAGGTGTAAGATTATATCTCAAAGTTGTTTTGATTTGCATTTCCCTGATCGTTAAGGAGGCTGAGCATGACCTTAAGCGTCTTTTGGCCATTTAAACTTCTTTAGTTGAGAATTCTTTGTTCAGTTCAGTACCCCATTTTATGTGGTGTTCTGTAACCTTCTTGTCCCTTCATATGCATATCCTTCTTTAGGTTGGGAAAAGTTTTCCTCTATGATTTGAGCTGGAATTCTTCTTCTATTCCTATTATTTTTAGGTTTGGCCTTTTTATGGTGTCCCAGGTTTCCTGGATGTTTTATGTTAAGAATTTGTTGGCTTTAGCATTTTCTTTGAGTGATTAATCTATCTCCTCTATTGTATCTTCAACGCCTGAGATTCTCTCTTCCTTCTCTTGCATTCTGTTGGTTGTGCTTGCAGCCTGAGTTCCTGTTTATTTACCCAGATTTTTCATTTCCAGATTCCCTCAGTTTGTGTTTTCTTTATTGCCTCTATTTCAATTTTCAAGCCTTGAAGTGTTTCCTTCAATTGTTTGATTATTTTTTCTTGGTTTTCTTTAAGTGATTTATTGATTTATTTTAGTTTGGTGTTTGTCTTTTCCTCCATTTCATATATATATATTACGGATACAATATTCTGTTTGCTTATATGCCTTCAGGCTAGGACACCAGACCTCATTACAAATGGTTGTAAGCCACCATGTGGTTGCTGGGAGTCGAACTCGGGTCCTTTGGAAGAGCACGCAATGCTCTTAACTGCTGAGCCATCTCTCCAGCTCTCCTCCATTTCTCTGACAGAATTTTTTTATTTCCTCTTTAAGGGCCCCAAAGTTATTTTTAAGATGGTTTTCTGCTTTATCTGCATTGGATGTTCAGGTTTTGGTATTATAGAACCACTAACTTCTGGTGCTAGCATATTGCTCTTTATGTTCTTGAATGTATTCTTACACTGTCGTCTACCCTCTCTTCCTCCAATAAGTGCAGGTGGGGCCTATGACTCTGTTGGTTGTTCTTCTTCCAGGTGCACGTGGGGCCTATGGCTCCAGTGTTCACCAATGTGCCCAGGGATATTGGGGGGTGGGCAGAAAGGATGCTAATGCCTAGTCACTAGGGGTGCGGTAGGTGTGGATGAGGCACAGAATATACCCCCCCAAAGGCTAGGGTGGAGAAAGCAGAACTAGGCAGGTGGTAGTTCAGACACTGTTTCCTCCAGGTGTAGGCTGGGCCTGTGGCTCCTTGTTCTTCATAGTCTTGAATGCCTGGAGTTTACAGGCTGGCCTTGAATTTACAGAGGACTTCTTACTTCAGCCTCCTGAGTGCTGGGATTAAAGGTGTGTACCACCACGCCTGACTCTCTAGGATAATCTTAGTGCTGTTTATTGACCAGTTTGGTTGTGAGTGAGGAAGATGAGATCTGTGCTTTAGAGCAGTGATGTCAGCCTAATGAGTGAGACAGGATTTCTCTCCAGGGCATTGTGAACCTGTACAGAAACATATGATAGTGGTAATCCCACCGCCATTTAGTTAAAGACTTGATGCTTGAAATACTTCCACAAGTCAGTCAAATAAAAAGCTCAGAGATTTGGTATTCTATCCTCTCATAATGGGTTGCATTCTGTCTGAAGGTGGTTGATACCATCTACCTTATCTTTAAAAGCATGTGTAGATATCTGAGCAAAGAAAGCATGGTTCACTTGAACACATATAACTCTATATATGTGCACAGGATTGAGTAAATTGTTTTTGACCAAATTTTACCAATGAAAATGGTTATATGTTTTATCTTTTAGATACATCCAATCTTTTGACATAGTGAAACAATGTTGAAATTTATAAGGTTCACATTCTAGAACTGCACAATTAAGTTACAAAATATGCCAAAAAAGTAATACTAGTTTAAGTAAATATATGATTTTGTCTTGGGATTCCTTCATAACTATCCTTGGCCTCCTTTGGGCCATGGGCTATGGGTCAGTGTCTTAGTTACTTTTCTCTTGCTGGAGCCACAACCAAGACAATTTGAAGAAGAAAGAGTTTATCTGAGGCTTAAAGTTTCAGAAGGTTAGAGTTCATAACCATCATAGCAAGAACCATGGCAGCAGGCAGACATGGTGATGGAGCAGTAGCCAAAAGTTCACATCTTGAGACACAACCACAAGGCAGAGAGAGACACTAGAAGTGCCAGTCTTTTGAAACCTCAAAGACCACCAACTATGACGTATTTCCTTCAACAAGACCACCCCTCCTAATCCTTCCCAAGCTGTTCCACCAACTGAAGACTGCTATTTAGTCATATGAGGCTATACGAGTATTCTCATTCAGTCTACCAAGCTGGACACACCTGCAACTAGCCTAAATGTCTTCATTTACATCATAAATTCTCCAAGGGTAAGAATAATATCTTATGCCTCTTTGTGGCTTGCACAATATTCTACAGATTCAATAACATGTGCTATGAACATATTTGCAATAAAGATAATTTATTGGAATAAAACATCAGAAACTGTAAAATCTGCCAACTGAACAGAATTTTTGGAAGATAATAAAGTTCTTTATGGCTTTTTGATATTGCCCAAGTAGAATCTGTTGTTTGAGCAGTTTAGCAGAGGTTATAACATTTAATTAACTCAGAAGGAATAAAGACTAATTGAGAAGATTTTATTTTCCCTTCATAACTGCTATCAATATGATAAAATTGTCCTAAAGCTGTCATTCTGGTCACGTTAGCATATGTAGTTGCTGTGAAGCCTATATAATACAGTCCCCTGTTATTTATGTTTCTTGACGGTTGGCATTAATGGAGAGGGCTTGCATTCATTAGAATAAAATTGTACTAGAAATATAATCTGACCCCATTACAAAAAGGTGTCTCTTGTCGGCTCTGGGCGGCAATTCCAGCTGTAGGCAGCAGAGGTAGTTGTTTTCATAGGAAACAGCAGATACTAATTACTCATATTTTAGTTTCTTTTCTAATCTTAATTTAAAATGTTGAAATCTTATGAATTATTGCTCCTTTGTTTTGTTATTTTTTTCTTCATTTCTTTTGTCCTCTCTTGAGTGTTTTTTTTTTTTTTTTGCCAGACCAGCCAATCCTATCAGTTGTCTTTGTTTTACTCACTTGGTGACTAATTGCTCTTTCAATTACCATGACAAACATAAATATCCCAGAGTGGACAGTATCATAATTACCCCACTTCATGAAATGACTGTGTCTTGTTGCTCCTGTAAGAAGATTTTGAATTCCATTTGACAAATACTGAGTTAGCTACTGTGTACTGTGGAAGGTGGCATGGGGAAAATAAAGATGGACAAGTTTTTAGGAAATTTAAGGACAGACTGTGGATAATGAGCATGAACATTGCCTCAGGAGATGATTGATTCTAAATGTGACTGTCTTTGGCCCACTGTGTCCTGAGGTAAAACTCTAGTAATGTAGGAGGGTCTTCTGTTTTGTGTTGATTTCATTGGTTAAATAAAGGAACTGCCTTGGCTTTTTGATAGGACAGCAGCTTAGATAGGCAGAGTAGACAGAACAGAATGCTGGGAGAAAGAAGCAGAATCAGGCAGACGCCATGAAGCTCTGGCCCAAGATGGGCATAGGTTAGAATCTTTCCGGTAAGCCACGACCCTGTGGTGATACACAGATTACTAGATATGGGTTAAAACAAGACGTGAGAGTTAGCCAATAAGAGTATAGAAATAATGGGCCAGGCAGTGTTTAAATGAATACAATTTGTGTGTTGTTATTTCAGGTGTAAAGCTAGCCGCACAGGAGCCGGACGGGATGAAAAGCAGGCCTGCTCGCCTCATCACTACACTCTAGTGTCAACATTCAAAAAAAAAGTACCAAATCCATATTGACTGATTTGGACCCTCCTTTCTCTTCCTACTAAGGTGGTTCCTGAAGCTGTTAGCTCTACTGACTGCTTAATCAATGGAATTTTGGGCACACTACATCACTGGTTTTACCCTCAATTGTTCCAAAAGGAATATAAAGCTCACTATACAAACTCTAGAAGACTATAGTGATACCCAAATTAAATGTAGGATGTGAAAGTGTCTCCCTTAGTGTCTAACACCGATAGGTACTCAGTAAATATTAGTTCTTTTGCTGTTTTTAAAGGTCTCCCAGCAGCATACTTATGTGGAATATCTAGACTTCCTGAACCAAAAGGGAATATGAAAAAGATGACTGTACACTGCTGCCAGATAACTCAGGCTGCTACTGAAAATGCACTGATTTCAAAGCTTATATGATATGCATACGTAAGTAAATATTATATACTGTATAAAATTATTCAACATGTGCATGTGTACACACATGCATTTCTGTGTAAGCATGCTAAGTACTCTTGTTGTGTCCTTTATTTTCCCCACAGCTCAGTTCCTAGTAGCATTCTAAAAATCACCACATATGCTGTCTTTGTTTTTTTAAGCCTGAGGACAATTTTACTAGAGTTTAAACGAAAAATGACACAGTAAGCAAGTGAAAAATCTTGGCGGCTTCTTGGAGGAGAGAGATAGAGACGAGCAAAGGAAAAGGCCATGTTGTTCAAGTTAAGCCAGCAAGGAAGTCAACTGCATGGTGGAGAGGGGAGCATCAGAAGAAGAGTAAGAACTCCCAAGGACCAGAGAAAGCACTCTTGAGCTCTGGCAGTGTCTGAAAGAAAACAGAAGAGAAGAAAAAGCAATGTTCTATCTTTTTGAGTTAAGACTCAGAGAAACAGGCAAACCCAGAAGAACCCCATGTGTTTCTGGACTATGCTGGGGGTCATGAATTCTGGAAAGGAAATATACGTTACCTCATTAAAAGGCTAATTATTCTTCCCATTGCTTTAGCATAGCTTAAAGTGAACCCACCTTACTCAACCATGTTCTGTTGGCCAGATGTTAGGCCAGCCCAGCTGAATTAACTCCTAAGGGAGCACACAATGGAACGTCTCCGCCGTGGTAGATGCTATTCTTTTAGCTAGGGGGTAGTATTTACCTTTTATGGGCCTTCAATGGTACTCTAACATCCTCCCTCTAAAAAGTAACCCTAAAATTATTTAGGAATTAAATCAGGGATAAGAGGCCCCAAATACTTCCAGCACCTTAGTTTTGACTTGTGGCCAAGGACATGACTTGAGGCCCGTGTCTCATTCTAACTCCTCTTCTCATCACTTCCCTCTCTTAAGAGACAACCATGACTATCATGTAGAAGATGGGGAGTGGTTGAATCTTTCTTCTTCCTGATGGGTGAGTTTTTCAGGTGTGACAGTTGGAGTACCCCTCCAGTAGCACTAGTTTGGACACCTTGAAAATTCATCAATAGTTCCATTTGTATGAGAGCCAGATGTGGGGAAAAAAGAAGCCTTGCCTAGAATATGGGAAGACATGTGAAAAAAGAGTTAAAGCAAGTGTATTAACTTGACATAGGCTGCTCATTTGTTCCCTGGCCGCCCAAACCTGAAATAATCTCACAGAAACTATATTAATTACAGCACTGCTTGGCCAATTAACTCATGCACATTTTGAGCTAACTCTTACATCTTAAATTAAACAATTCCTATTATTTTGCATTTTACCATGAGTCTCGTGGTTTACCAGTAAGGTTTCCCTTCGGTGGCTACATGGTGTCTCCCTGACTTCTTTCCCTATCTGCTTGGAATTCCCTCCTTACTCTATTCTGTGCTGTGGTATGCCAAAGCAGCTTATTCATTAACCAACAAAAGCAGCACATATACAGGACTTCCTACATCAGGCAGGGAACCAGAAGTAGCTAGAGAAGATATTATTTAAAAAGCCACTACAGTCTTTTGATGGACACACAAGAGCATCTACCCATTAATCTTCTCTTCATTTATTTTCCTTTGCCTGCCAAGGCTGGACTTAAGAGTGATGAACCCAGGAGTGGTCCAGGTGGAGAGAGAAGAAATGTAACTATTATTCAATTTTTAGGTGTAAAAAAAAATGAATCATTGAGTCATCTCCCTTGGCAGCAAGTAGACACTGCAGTGTTGAACCGAGCCAAGCTCATGGTGTCCTATATTTGGGGCGTTTCCCATCTGAAGAAGAAACTCATCAGTGAGGGATGAATGTCTAAATAACATCTTGTAAGGATTAAATGTCTGGGGAGTGTTCCTTTGGACTGTTAAACAGCAACCATTTTCGTCTTTGGTTATTCTTTCCTGTTAGATGTTTAGGTTCATGTAAAATGATCAAAAGTAGCCATTTTCTTTTGGTTACTACCAAGGCCAGCTGAGGATCTGGTCCTCATGGTTCACTTGGGTTTGAGAGAAGTCCCAGGCCTCACTCACTCTTCTTCTTCTTCTTCTTCTTCTTCTTCTTCTTCTTCTTCTTCTTCTTCTTCTTCTTCTTCTTCTTCTTCTTCTTCTTCTTCTTCTTTAAATTAGTTCTTTCATTTGTAGAAGATAACTCAAAGACCTTGCTTGACCAAGACTTTCCCTGGAAGCATTGAGGACATTTTCCTCTGAGTCCAGCCCCTGGGATATAGTAAACCCAAAATTTGTTTCCTGCTGAGGACCCTAAACTTGTAAACTTCAGCTGCTTACTGAAGACGTGCAGGAGATAGCCCAGCAAGAAGGCATGGCACAAGACAAAGGATATAACAAAGCACACAACTATTGATAAAGGAATAATTTAGGTAGTACCCGGAGAGAAGAGAAGGGATATTAAAAATGTCATTTTAATTTATTTCATTTTCTGATATATGAGAGATTTTCAAGAGAGAATGAGTTTTCTCTTTAATCACCTTTACTTAATTCCAGTTAAATCATTTTAGGACATTACCCAAGAGATGGTGACTGCACTGTGCTAAAGTGAGAAGAGTGTCTGTATCACATGCGCAATGAGCTGCATGGTTGACTGTAGTGGAAGACACGCGGTGTGTGCTGTATATTCGAAAGCAAATGAGATTACTCCATCATTTTATCCCTGGAATCAGAAGAAATACCTACAGGATTGAACCAAAACCCTATCTTTTAGTTATAGTGATTATGTGTTCAGTTAAAAGTAAATCTTAATAACTGGCTGTGGCTGTACATCTCTTTAACTCCAGCATTTGGGAGCCTGAGACAAGAGGATGGTTTCAAGTTGGAGGTCATCCTGGACTACAGAGTGAGTTCTAGGCCAGTCTCAGAAACATAGTGAGACTATGATTTGAAACACCAAACAGTGAACAATAAGCTAATTAATTACAGTAGACTATCTGGAACACACCACACAAATTTTCTACAGGAGATTAAAGAAAACATTTATTTTACTTTTATTGAAATGAAAGTATACTTAAAAAAATAAATAGCCAGTTTCATCATAATTATATTATTTTGGAATATCTTTACCAAAAGTATAGTTCCCTAGAATTTTTTTTATAAGTGAAACTTTTGTATAACAAGACAGTATTCTACAGTGAAAATGTATGACTTGATCTGGTTGATCCTGCTGAACTCAATTACTAGAGCCCAACAGTGCTAAAATAGCTATGCCGAGAGCTTTATTGATCACATATTCATGAAAACAGAATTTCCATGATAATTTAATTGGGTTTTGTTTTTTGGTTTTTTGCACAGGGCTTACTTTCCTACTTAGGAATTATCATTCCTAACTAGAAAATCTTACCCCAAATAATTTTGTATCTTGATATGTGGTAGCAGAAAGATTCCTCTGGAGTGGCTGGAGGCAAAAGCTGAGCCACTCTCAGGGCCCAGGGAGATGAAAGATTCCAATCTCCCCTAATGAAGAGAGTGAGTCAGAAGCTCAGGCTATTCTCCACTGTTTTTGTTGTTTTCCCTGGCACCACAGTGAGGCACAGAGATTGGAATATTGAGCACTTCAGGCAAGAGCCAAGTTAATTTAAATTTTTATTGCTACATTTAGTCCTTGGCTTTAAACAAACCCAAAAAGAACCCTCCGAAAAAGTAATTTAGTAAATCATGATACCAATCAAACCATGGGCCAAATAGCAGTGCTTGGCTCTTCTTGGCTTCCTTTTGTTGTTGTCAAGACATAAGATAATTGAACTGACATGCAATATTTTACAGAGATGGAGTTGTGAATGCTCCCTTGGCAGGGCTGATGCTGGGGTCCAGAGATGGCTCTCTCCCCACTTTTAGCCCAGCTGACTTTGCAGCGCTTCCTTCTTGCTCGGCTCGCCCTGTGGATGATTAGCGTTGGTCCTAAGCTCTGGGTGCCTGGGCTGATCAATTTGGTGAGGCTCCAGCAAATGTGGGAGGCAGCTCAGATCAATGGCTATCAAAAACTCTATGATTCCTTGGATGAGCTATCAGTGAAATGAAACGTTGCTCATAATGAAGGAGATGAGCAGCGAGGGGGGGAGAGGTGGGGGAGAGGGGAGGGGGCACTATTGCGATAAAGACTGAACGGGTTGATGCAGACAAAGAATTTAGCCTAGTGTTTACAGTAGGGCAACCACTCAGGAAATCTTTGACTATTGCTACTACTGTAAATGTTCACTGTGTTTGCTAGAGGAACACAAGGGAGAAGGCAAATATTTTAAATAAATAGAAATGTATTATTTTCTCTTATCTGTTAGATGCTCATAAGAGAGAGTTCAAGTTTAAGATTTCATCTGAAATTTAAAAGTGGTTGCACTCAGTTTAAATTGAAAAGTACTGTTGTAGGAGATGCATGTGGTCAGTAAAAGCTGCAAAAGGAGAATAGTGCTGTCCTGTAGCCACTGGAGCATAGGAAACCTACTAGCGTCCCCACCCTTGAAGAAGAACAAATTGACCTTTAGGCTTCTGCAGGGTCCCACATCCAGTGCTGAAGCTAGCCCCACCTCCTCGTGCTGTGCTTCAGCCAACCATCAGGATATCCCCATCTGCATCCATGCACAGGGCCCTTTATGCTGCCTAAATACCACCCTACTTCAAACCCAGGCTTCTCACATCCCCCTCCAGGGGCTAGTCTGGCAAAAGCTTCAACCTGGCATCCATGCATTTTCTGCAACCGACCAGATTTCTCCCAGATCCCACAGCCAGTGCACCAGCCAGTGTGGCCTTCCCTGCCTTCACCGCAGTGGTGCTCGAGGTTTAAGCTAGTATCCTTGGTACCTATCAGTCAAACCACAGGGCTCTCCCACATCATCTCCAACCTGTCCGCTCAGATCTATCCACCGCCACTCCCCCGGCTTGAAACAGGAAGCACACCCTCCACACCAGCGCAGTCCCTTATGTCCATCTGACTTCATTCCACCCAAGCCATTTCCAGCCTCGAGAGCAGCAGTTCTTTTAACACACACACACACACACACACACACACACACACACACACACACACTTTCTTTACATACTAATTCCAATCCCCCTCCCTCCACTCCCACTCACTCCACCTTTCCCCTCACCCCACCCCCATCTGCCCCACAAAGAGGGTAAGACCTCCCATGGGGAGCCAATGAATTTTGTCAAATCACCACATTGAGGCAGGACCAAGTCCCCCTTCCCCTTGTGTCTAGGCTAAGCAAGGTTTCTCTTCATAGGAAATACCCCCCCCCCCAAACCAGTTCATTCATTAGGGATTGCTCCTGGTCCAACTGCCAGTGGCCCCACAAACTGTCCAAGCCACCCACTGTCACCTGTTTTCAGGGGGCTAGATTGGTCTTATGCAGGTTTCCTGGTTGTCTGTCCAGAGTCAGTGAGCTCCTACTAGTTCAGGTAAGCTTTTCTGTGGGGTTCCCCATCATGGTCTTGACCCCTTTGCTCATGTTCCAGCTCATCCCTCTCTCGACAGGACTCCAGGCGCTCTGTCCCGCTAACCACTCTGCATTTGCCTCTCTGCAATTATTGCCTCATCTCAATTATTGGATGGAGGTTTTAGGAGAGCTTGTCTGTTTCTCCTTCCCAGGTGGATCTGTGTATGTCTCTCTTAGGGTCCTCTTTGTTACCTCTGCATTTGCCTCTCTGCAATTATTTGCCTCATCTCAATTATTGGATGGAGGTTTTAGGAGAGCTTGTCTGTTTCTCCTTCCTAGGTGGATCCATGTATGTCTCTCTTAGGGTCCTCTTTGTTACCTCGCTCCTCTGGGGTTATAGACTGTAGGCTGGTCTTCCTTTGCTTTATGCCTAATATTCACTTATGAGTGAATATTTGTCTCTCTGGGTCTGGTTTACCTCACTCAGTGTTAGGATTCAGTCATTATGCTGGCCTGCCCTGTCATCGGGCAGGATGTACCCAAGCTGTACCCTGGCCAGCCCAGGGTCCTAGTCTGTATGCAGGTGCAAAGATCCCTTTAAAGACAAGCTCTGCACACTCCCTTCTCTCTTCCTTTCTGCCATTCTCTCTGAGGAGGCAGCTTTCTGGCTCCCTCTCTCTGTCTCTCTGTCTCTCTGATATTCTCTCTTCCTTTCCCCTTCCCTTTATCTCAATAAAGGCCACACCCAAACTCTGTCTCATGGTGTATTTGTCTGTCCCTCACCCTGGTCCTCACTTACCATGGGAACCACCAGTGTCCCTTTTGCACCAGTTTACAACACTCAAGATAGTTTTCCCCACTTCCATCCACTTCCCTGCAAATTTCAAGATGTTGTTGTTTATCACTGAGTAATACTCCACTGTGTAAATGTGCCACATTTTCTTTATCTTCAGTTGAGGGGCATCTAGGTTGTTTCCAGGTTTTGACTATTAAGAATAATGCAAGAGCAGCGGTTCTTAACCTGTGAATCAAGATCCCCTTGACAAGCTTCTATATCCAATAAGATTTGCATTATAATTCATAACGGTAGCAAAATTGCAGTTATAAGGTAGCAACAAAAATAATTTTATGGTTGAGGGTCCCCATGACATGAGGAACTGTATAAAAGGGTCACAGTGTTAGGACGGCTGAGAACCAGTGTTCTAGACCCAACCTACCCCTCCTCTTCTCTCCTTCCCACCCTGGTCCATCCATACCAAACTCGGAACTAGCAAAGGAAACACACATGACTGGCTTTCATTGCAGGAATGCCAACAGTATGAAAGATCAAGCCAGTATCTCCTCTCCACATCCTGCCAATCCTGCAGAAATGCTTGTTGATAAGAGTGATAAGATGAACTCCAGTGCACAGAAGCTAAAAGAATAGTCATAAACCTCTGTAAGAAATTCAAGCAGTTGAAGAACATGCAAAGAAACAGCTCAGTGAAATCAGGGAGGAAGAGCCCAAGGAGAGCAAATGCATGAGTGATGCCCAGGAAAACACAAGCATACGGCGGACAGAAACGACACAGACCATCCAAGGTTTGAGAAGGAATGCAAGAAGGAGGTAGCAACGCTGAAGAAGACTCAGACTGGAATAAAGATAGAATCTACAAACCCAGTTGCCTAAATAGAAAACGCAAAGGAAAACCTTACAGGAAGAGTGAACATACCGAGCAGTGGTGGCGCACACCTTTAATCCCAGCACTCAGAAGGTAGAGGCAGGCAGATCTCTGTGAGTTCAAGACCAGCCTGATCTACAAAGTGAGTTCCAGGACAGGCTCCAGAGCTACAGAGAAACCTTGTCTAAAGCAACAACAATAAGAAGAAGTGAGACAAGCAGAAGATCTCAAATAGAGGGCCTAGACCAAATGAGCAAGGAAAGTAAAAAAAAAAAAAATACAGGAAAGAAATGAACAGGAAATGTGGGACACCTTATGGGAGCTGGGGTGCAAAAGAAAGGGGAAGAGCAGGGACGAGCAATCTGATCAGGGAAATGGGAAAGAGACGTTCCTTAGGGAGGGGAGGGAGGTAAATGCAGGAAAAGGGGGGAGGTGGGTAAAATAACAATATGGATGTCTGAAAAATCCATAGGGAATCACATTATTAATTATTTACCTAAAAAACCTATAATGCACATAATTCAGTGTAAAAATATACTTATAGAGTTTTGAATGAACTTTTCTCATTTGGATTGACAATGCTCCCTCCAAGAGCCAAAACCCACCTAACAAAAACCCTCATGACATGAGAAGCTCTCCTTTGACGTCTTGGCCATGGCTGTCTAGGAGATTCCCCAAACACACAGACTGCTGCTGTTGCCCTTGGTTACTCACCAAAGGTGGAAGGTAAATACCTATTGCTGAAGACACCATGTGCTTCGGAAACAGGGCCAAGAGACTCCTGAGCTGGAACTAACTTGAAACCACATCAACAGCGAGCATGGCACAATAATGCTAAGAGTACAGTAGTGTCACACAAAGCCAGGTGGCAACCAACAGCTCTGTAACTGGACTTACGACCACTCAACAGGAGGGAAACCATTTCTGGTACTGGAAACCTAGCTAACTGCTCAGTGATGGTGAAATCATGGTTACTGGAGGACAATTACCCCTCTTCAAGGAAACTTCTCTTTACAACAGAAAGAGGTCACTAGAGAAAACCACAACCAAACAAAATGCAGGGTTGTGAAACTCATCCCAAGGGATATGTCTATAAAACCCTCGCATCTCAGGCTCCAGAAACATTGTGGAAAGGGTTCAGAAAGATTGGATGAACCAGAAGATGAGGGAATTTGCTGTGAGGTTGTGTCTCCTAGTAGCTTCAGAAGCAATGACCATAAAGTCCTAGCATCATGATTGCCCCAACATGTGTCAAACAAGGATGACACCAGTGGAAAAGCCCACAGAACCCTATTCCTACACAAAGAACCACAGGCAACCAAACGCTGAAGATGCGGTTCTTCCCAGGGACAAGAATACAAGTGCTTGTCTAGGGCCAAGCAGTACCAAAAACATATAATCAAGTGACATTATACAGACTCAACAGGTTATATTTAAGAATATATATGGATATACAAATACATATGTGCAAGCAATAGCAATTGATAAACAGAGAGCATGAACCTGAAGGAGAGTGGGAGGGGTATATTGGAGAGTTTGTTCTCAACTGTCCTAATGCTGAGACCCTTTAATACAGTTCTCGTGTTGTGGTGACCCCAACCATAAAATTATTTTTTGTTGCTCCTTCATAACTGTAATTTTGATACTGTTATAAATCATAATGTAAATATCGGGTAATGAAAGTATGCAGGATATCTGTTACGAGACCGCTGTGAAAGGGTCATTCCACCCTCAAAGTGGTTGTGACCCACAGGTTGAAAATCCCTTGTTTGGCAGGAAGAAAAGGGATGGGGAAATGTTGTAATTAAATTTCAATCAAAAATAAACAAAACAAGGATAAAGAGAAATGTCTCCTTCCTCCCCATGTTATCAAAAAGGGTTTTATAAAGGCATGAAGTGGAGAGGACGATGTGTTGATGGGGGTACAGGAGGAGTTTGAGGGGGAAATAGGATGGATATGATCATATTTAATTGTAAACATCTATAAACTTCTCAAAGAATAAAAAATTATGCCCAGTGGTGGTGGCATACACCTATAATCCCAGCACTCAGGAGGCAGAGGCAGGCAGATCTCTGTGAATTTGAGGCCAGCCTGGCCTACACAGCAAGTTCCAGGACAGCTGGGGCTACACAGAGAAACCTTGTCTCAAAAGACCAAAAAACAAAACAAAAAAAAAAAAACCAACCAAACAACAACAACAAAAGAACAATATTATAATAAAAGGGTTTGGGTTAGACCTTATCCCAAACACTATTTGACATTATAGATGATCTGAAAAAGCATGAAAGCAGAGAAAACGGGTAGTAGAACCCACTATTTAGGAAAGAGAAAACAGAATCCTTATCTAGGCAGCACTCATGAAGACAAATTAAGTCAGATTATGTTAAAAGGCTAGATGTGGATGCTGTTAAAGAATTTAGTTACCAATTCTGTGGACAAAGAGAAAGTAGAAAGCTGTGAGGATGGACAGCCTGCATCTGGTTTGGAAAACTTAAAAATGAATAGAGGGAGATGTTTGATCAAGTCTGAGGTGTTGAGATCTCTCTCTCTCTCTCTCTCTCTCTCTCTCTCTCTCTCTCTCTCTCTCTCTCTCTCACACACACACACACACACACACACACACGCTTCACTAAGCTTCTGACTCACTGTTCTCCTTTTGTTCTCGCAAGCTTACTCAATTGCTTGCTTCCTTGGTCTTCTCTGCTAGCTCCTCCTCAAATCCCCAATATCTAGTACCTCAGGGCCCATTCATTTGCTTTTTGTTTGTGTTTCTTTTCTGAGACAGGGTTTCTCTGCATGGCCCTGACTGTCCTAGAGCTCAACCAGGCTGATCTCAAACTCAGAGATCTGCCTATCTCTGCCTCCTAAATACTGGGGTTAAATTTATGTACCACCATCGCCTGGCTTCACTTTTACATTCTTATCCCTCTTTTGTGTTTAGAGCCTATTATTAAATTACATCATTCCTTGGAGAATTGGTGGCCCATACCTATAATTCTAGCACCTTGGAGACTGAGGTAAAAGAATTTGGACTGTATAATGAGACATTGCCTCATAAACCCCAAACCAGCCAATACACCAATAAATAGCTTTAATCCATCACATAGTTTTAAACTAACATCTATATATTGACATTTCTCAAATGTATATGTCTAGCCTAGATCTGTTCTTTGAAATCAACATTTGTATATTCAACTTGGTACTTTGAGTCTCTGAAATGTCTAATGGACATCTCAAAATTCATGATCATCTACACAGAAAACTGAACTTCTAATTCCCTTCCACTTCAACCAATACAGCTTTCTCAATTTCACCATGTTACAACTCTATTCATACAGCCAATCAGGCTGAAAACTACAGGATGCTACCCTTTTTTTTTCTGTTGTTGAGAAAGTCACATGTAGCCCATGCTGACCTCGGACTCACTATGTAGCTGAGGATGAATTTGAACTTCCAATCCTGCTCTTCCTACTTCCTGAGTGTTCAGATTGCAGCTATGTGCCATGGTGTGAGGCCTATGTGCTTCGGGAGATCAAACCCGGGACTTTATGCATGCCCGGCCAGCACTCTTCCAGCTGAGCTATGCACCTAGTCCCTTCAGAATCATTTTAATCCCCCACTCTATTTTGTCCCATATGCAATCATGCACATACCCTCTAAGTTTCACTTATAAACTGTGCCTAAAATTTTGTCAGTTATTATTCTCTAGAACCATTATTTAAACTCTTAAAATTGTTTTCTTAATTATGTGTACTAGCGGGGGAGTATGTGCATGGGAGTGGAGATTTCTGAAGAGGCCAGAGCTGTCAGATTGTTAACGTAAGACCACTACCACAGTTTAAAGGCAAATTCGAAGCAATCTTTAATTAAATACTAGCAAGGGTGATGGACTCTCTTTGGACAGGTCCATCTCTGGCTTCCAGAAAGTGTCTGCAAGTCCTGTTTTGCAGGGGCTTAAAAAGGCAAAACCCATAATTCAGCACATTTCCCATGAGGTCCAATCAGGCAAGTATACATCCTGATGTGCTCCCGCCTGCACACCTCGTACTACATCCAATCAAGGCAAGTATACATCCTGGCACATCTTCTGCCACACATCTTCCACCCACATGTGCTCGAGCACATCTGGTACAGATGGGTCAAACAAACTTGTTTAGGGGAGGGAAACCATGTTGCCTTTTATCTCCCATAAACAATAGCCTTCAGTATTTCAGGAACATGTAGATCAGAGGCATTTTTGTTTCACGGATCTCATAGACATAGTAATTAAAACTTGAAATGTAACTTTGGCTCTCACAAGATTCCCCTGGGACTGTAGTGACAGGTGAGTTTGAGCTGCCTGATGTGGGTGTTGGAAACCATTGTTGGGTCCTCTGCAAGATCAGCAAGTACTCTTACCCATTAAGCCGTATCTTCAGCCTTCAAATGCTTTTTCTTTTTTTTTTTTAAACTTTTTGGGATAGGGTTTCTTTGTGTAGTCCTGGAACTCACTCTGTAGACCAGGCTGGCCTCAAACTCACAAAGATGTGCCTGTCTTTGCTTCCCAAGTGCTGGAATTAAAAATGTGAGTCACCACCACCCAGCCAAGTGCTTTTTAAAAATCTGGGTTATTATCTATCTGAATCAGGAGTCCACAAACTTTGTCTGTGAAGATCAAGTAGGAGACATGGCCTCTATTGCAAACACTCAGGTCTGATGTTATCTATGGGAAGCATAGGAAGTACTTACATGAATTAGTGTGGCTATGTTCCAGTAAACATTCTATTTGGAAAAAAAAAAAGGCACCAGCCAGACCTACCCTGGAGGCCATGTTTTACAGACTCCCAGTCTGTACCACTTGTTGCTCTTTAACTGTTGTCTCTGATTCCATGCTTCCTCCTGAAATGAAGATATCTATGAAAGACATGACCTGGAATAAGCTAGAGGAAGGAGAGTTTTAGTAAAGGCAGAAGATGAGTGAGAGGAAGATGAGCATGAAGATCATCCAGAGCTGCTCCTGGTTGAGGAGTCCAAGGACAAGCTGTGAGGACCTAGAAGTCTAGAGATCTTATTGAAATTACCGGGCACAGTGAAACACACAACGAAACCCAAGAGAAAGAACATTGGTGCTGTGACTCCCCCAGGCTACTCCTTGCAGCTGAGGACTGCTAGGGATCCTGTAATCTTCTAACTCTTCTACACGGTCACTTTTCCAACTTAAAATCACTGGAATTCTACACCCAACATCAAACGGTAGGTTCCTCCCACACATCTGGCCAGGCTTCCATGAGTGTTCAATCACTTAGCAGTGGTTCCCCCATGTAAAAATGGCCCAGTACTGATCAACCACTTGCCCATTGGGCTTAAAACCCTCATTTGGGCCTCCGACTTCAGGTGACAACATAGGGGTTCCATTTGTGCCCACCCATTCTCACAGTCCCTGGACTTTGAGTGACAACCCAAAGTTCAGCTTGAGCTGGAGTTCAGTGGCTGGATCTTCTCACCTTACTCATGGAGACTGCACTGACCTTCCCTCAGATATCAAACTACATAGCTGCCTATCATCAGCTTACATTCTGCCAGCAATTGGTAGTTGGAAATACAGCCTACTTTTTCTATGTTTTTCTATCTGCTTTCCATTCCTGGTAAGTAATCACACCCATGCTAAACTGTCCATCTCTGCCAGCCCCACTCCACTTCCGTCTAGCAAGCTCGGCTCGGACCCCCGGCTTGGTGGTATAATGGGCCTCTGCCCTGCTGGCACCGCACATGCTGCCTCCCACCTCAGCGGTGGAATCTCTCCCATTTACGGAACCCTATTTCTAACACTGCTGCACTGCAGGCAAAAATCCTAAACCTGGAGCTTCTACCAGCCCACTTCCCAACTTTCTGTCAGTCTGCTGGGAAAATTGGTAAGACTGTTCCCTTTTGGCCTAGCGTCTCTAAGTGCGACTGTCCTTTCTCGGGTTCTCCCCAGCACTGCGTACTTAGCGGAGTGTTTGTTTTTCAGGCCCAGGGGCCCTCAGATTCTTTTTGGGATTTTGTTCCCTTTTGGCCTTGTGACTCTTGCACAATTGCACTTTCTCAGGCTCTGCCCTAGACTGCACTCATGGAGTGGTGCATTCTTTTTTGGGCCCAGGGCTTCTCGGATCTGTGGATCCTTTTCGGGATACTATTCCTTCCAGCCCAGTGCCTCTCAGGAGACTGCCGTTTCTCAGCCCCCATTATCTTGTGGATGGATGGATAACGACCTGAGCCAGTTGTTTATTTTTCTGCCTCACCCATGGAAAACAGGATGACAGTTCTAACTTCTAGCAGAGGACCATTACATCTAAAGAGTTACATACACCATGTGGTCAACCATGGCTGCCACCATTTTCTTTGAGCTTAACAAAGGGAGAAGCCAGAGGTTCCACCCCTAGACAAAGAGTGCCAGCAACAGGCTCTCCGCATGAGCCAGCTTCCTCTCTCTCATTTTTCATTTGACTTTATGTGGAACTTAAGTTCAACTGTGTGTAAATGTATGTATACTTACTGTTAAATGTTTTAAGTTCATTGTATTTTCATTCCAGACTAAGAAAGCAATAAGTCTCATATTTTAAATTGATACGTACTTTTGAGTCTTTTACAAAAATACTGTATATATAATCTAACCCTGCTTTAAAATATATTAAGCTATTCTCCACTATTGTAAGCTTCTATTGCAAACTATTTTTTCTTCTTTGTCTTTCACAAGAATAAATCTTACCTGTTAAGTTGAGAGCCAGTCCAGTTAAGCTTGGACCTAGCTCTCCAGGCAGATCCTATGCTGTAGATATAACTTATCTATACCCGATAAACTGCCCTCAACTGGGTATTATGGCATTTAAATGTTTAATTATTGAAAGACTTTTCACAACAGAGAGACAGGTTGGCTCCTAGCAGCAGCACACTGTTTCCTCCAAAGAAGACAGAGGACAGGTGGGCACAGAACAACATCCATCTGCAATTCATTTCATCAAGTGAAAGTTCCATGACTGGGTGGAACTGCCTTTCATCTAAACTAAAGATCTCCAAACAGTGGACAGAATCATTGGAATCAACAGCCTAGCTGCTCAGGTCAAGGTAGGCTTGTCTTCCTACAGATTTTCTAACCCACAGGATCTCCTGGAGTCTGGCAGGCCCTGCCTCTAACAACAGAAGGCCCTGCTTCTAATTTTAATGCTCCTGTCCTCAACGATGATGGAGGAGTCTGAGGAGTGGCTCTAGGTGCCAACCAAGTAAGTTCTCTGTCGTTTTTAAATCAATAACTCAAGTAAAATTTTATCCTTTCAAGATCTCTGATGCAGTTTGACAGTTGAGCGGTTTTATCAGTTCAAAAGGACAAACTCACCAAAAAAATTTAGTATAACCTCTTAACATGTTCTAAATAAAGGGTGTTTAAAGATATACAAATGCAAGTTATTGAGGTGTGTGCCTGCAAGTTATAAAGGTGTGAGGACAAATACAAGTTATCAAATTTCTCTCTTACGATGCCTTTCATAGTCTTAGAGATACTCTTCATTGTGTAAAAACATCTGTGATAGTCATTCTAACATAAATATACTGCTGTTTATATAATGTATATATCTAAAACTTATGTTTTCACAAACTCAAAGAATTCTTGTGAGTTCCAGGGAGCTGAATTGAAGGATCCATCTTAAACAGGTCAGATACACCCCCTCTCAGTTTCCTGGTCCTGAAATTTTTTTTCTTCCTAAACTTGTCCTCTGCTCTGCAAACACTTAGCCATGTCCAAGAGATACTGGGCAGTTCCATACCACGAATCCTGGATAGGAGTAACGTAACCAGCTACCCAGGACATGGCCAAACACCCCAATTGGTGTTTGGTGCCCACAAGCCAGCAGAAAGTAGCCTTGAGAGATCCTATATCCCATTCCTATCCATTGGTGACCCCTAAGCCCCCCAAATTTTTATAATAAACAAAAGGGTGGAATGTTAGGTTTCTGTCACCCAGCACTTTGACAAAATGTCTAGCCACCCCAAATGCTGGCACTTCCAGGTTCCAGGGCATGCACCATCAAGTGCTCTGGAAATTTGCATAGCCACCCGGGGCCCTCAAGCCCTGTGTGACATATGTGCAGCATGGTCACGTGATCTACGCCTGATGCAGCTACAGCAATGTAGCTACATGCACATGCACTAAGCAGCCTTTAAAAGTTGGACACACCAGCTCCTCACTTGCTTTTTCCATCACTCTTCCTAAGAGGTAACTCCTGCCTCTCTCCACCTCCCTCTCTCTCTCTCTCTCTTCCCCCCTTTGCCCTTTTCCATCTTCTCCCTTCCCTTTCCCCTCCATAACCCACTATATAAACTCTATACCCAAACTCTTACTCTTCATATCTATCTCTCACCCCCCATGTCTCCCACCCACCAAGGGGATCTGCCAAGGCCTCAGGATTATGCCACCCATGGGACACGTCCCTCACCACCTGTTTTTAAATGATAACACTTATCCCCAGGTCCTGTGACGTCCTCCACTCTATCATACAAGACATTTATCTAAGCTTCAGATATGTATGTTCAGTGTTTCCTGGAGTTTTGAGAACAAGGTCTGTGTGTGTCTGTATGTGTGCGTGTGTGCCCCCCTCCCCAAATTCCTCTCCTCTGCATCTCGCTCATTAAGGCTCTTGCCTACTTTCTCCATTCAAACTCCGCTTAGTTAATGCTGGTTCCAAAATGGCTTCTCTGATCAGGTTTTTGCCTGACTTGGACTCATGACTCTGTGAGCTCCTCCTGCACCTGACACCAGCTCCCATCATCCTGAGGGTATCATGTGATGTGTAAGTTCATACAGTAAAATGTTCTATGGAAGGGAACAGTTTTCCTGACGGAGAAACAAGTGGTGCTGAGGTGAGACACTGAGTGAGGGACCTATGCACAACCATATTAGAGAGAGCAAGAGTGAGCCCACAGGGCCAGTTAAACAGAAACATCTAAGAAGTCCTGAGTAGAATGTCTTAGCAGGGTCACAAGAGAAAAGGGGGCACCCCAAAATAAAGTCACTCAGAATTTATTTGCAAAGAAGAGGTTGGGCTATAGAGAACCACAGTATAGTACCAAGAACCCCCACCATTTAGTTTTTCTTAGCCCAAAAGACTGTGAAGGGGGGGGAGATGAGACCCTAGAACCAAGATGCATGTAGAATAGGCATGGACCGGGAGGTGCCCAATGTCAGTCAAATGAAAGAGTCAGCCTGAGGCAGATTCAGAAGAGGAAGCTAGGAAAATGAATGCTCTGCTTTAGTGGGCCTCTCTTCCCTCTTTTCCTTCCATGACTCCTTGTCTTGGGTAGTTTTATGTCAGCTTGACATAAACTGGGGTGGTATGTGATATTACCTGGAGCGAGTGAGAAGGAAATGCGGAACACGTAACAAACCTGCTTAGGAGTTCATTGGGAAGGCGTGTACTGGCCTGGTGAGGTTGGTGTGCAGGGAGAGAGCTTGATGAAGGCCTGGACAGCTTTTAAGAGCTGCCTAGTGCATGCACACAGGGGGATGACGTGGTTATGTCATACGCAGATGATGGAGCTCATATATGTATGCAAGGGCTCACACAGTTGTGTCAGATGTAGGTGATGCAACCATGGCGCACGTGGGTCACGCATGGTTTTTTAAGATTCCCGGGGCCATTAGGCACTTCTGTCTGAGGGCTTGTCTGCCTGTGCATGGCCCTAGAATGACCGGGAAATGTCATCCATGTTGGTTTGGCTGAGATCATAACAGTATGGAAAGAGGGACTCTCAGCTAAGGAAAATGCCTCCATAATATTGGCCTGTAGTCAAGTCTATAGCGCACTTCTTAATCAGTGATTGATGTGAGAGGGCCTAATCCAGGTGGGTGGTTCCACTCTTGAGCTGTTGGTCCTGGGTGCTATGAGAAAGCAGAATGGGCAAGCTGGCAACCTCATGGACTCTGCTCCTGGTCTTGGTTCCAGGTTTCCACCTTGGCTTCACTCAGTGATGGATTTTAAGCTATAAGGTGAAATAAACCTTCTCCTACTCAAATTGCTTATGGTCTTGGGGTTTCATCACAACCATTAAAAGTCTAAGACAAACTCAATGGGAAGCCAGAGGGCACAAAAGTCCACACCCATCTTCTTCAGTCAGACGGCGATGAAGGGTGGAGCTAGAGACAAGCAGATATCCCCCAGAATGACCTACACTGGAAAGATCAGACCTGTCCTGGGAAGTCCAATGGGTTACTCCATGTGTTGACCAACTAGAGATAGGGAGGGAGACAGAGGGCTGCCCTGTAACATGGAGGGCTGGCTTGTTTGTTGGGGGTTTTTGTCCTGCCCAGTACCCCACAACTGTTTAGCCCCAAAGAAAATCACACAAAGATCTCTGTAAGTTGTAGTAGTAGGAGCAGCGGGGCTGCATCCCCGGCACCCAGCCGCCCACATGGCTAGCTCTAGCTTATGCCCCGAAATAATTACATGGAAACTGTATTCTTTTAAACACCGCTTGGCCCATTATATCTAGCCTTTTCTCGGCTAACTCTCGCACCTGGACTAGCCCATTTCTAATAATCTATGTAGCCCACGAGCTGGCTTACCAGGAATGATCTTAACCTGCGTCTGCCTGGAGTGGGAGAATCATGGCGACTCCCTGACTCAGCTTCTTTCTCCCAGCATTCTGTTCTGTTTACTCTGCCTATCTAAGGGTGGGCCTATCAAATGGACCTAGCAGTTTCTTTATTGCTTAACCAATGAAATCAACAGATTGATATATGACACTCCCACATCAGTAAGTTATAAAACTGATTGGCCCATTAGCTCTAGCCTCTCACTGGCTAACTCTCACATCTTGATTAACCCATTTTTTTCTGATCTATGTTAGCCATGTGCCTCAGTACCTTTTTTCAGTGGGGCAGATCACATCCTACTGCTTTGGTGGTCTGGGCAGCAGTGGGAGGAATCAGGTTCCTCCTTCCCAGAATTCTCCTGTTCTCATTATATCATTTCTACTTCCTGTCTGGTTTTCCCGCCTATATTTCCTGCCTGGCCAATCAGCATTTATTTATAACATGATTGACAGAATACAGACAATTCTCCCACACCACTGACCGTGAAAACCTGGCTGACGTGTGAATAAATTACCCAAACGAAGATAAGTGTGTGATTTGACAGAAAGAGGCTCCCAAAGGGAGTGGCACTATTGGGAGGTGTGGCCTTATTGGAAGAAGTGTGTCATTGTGGGGCAGGTATTGAGCTCTGACTGAAGTTTCACTCAGTGTGACAGTCGATTTCCTGTTGCCTGCAAGATAGAGCACTCTCAGCTCCAGCATCACATCTGCCTGTAAACCACCATACTTCCCAACATGATGATAATAGACTGAACCTCTGAACTTGCAAGTGAGCCACCCCATTACATGTTTTCTCTATAAGAATTCCCATGGTCTTGGTGTCTCTACACAGCATCAGAAAACTCTAACTAAGACAACAAGTCATATAATTGCTCTATGATATTGGTACCCAAGGCGCAGTGAGACACTGTATGCTAAGCGAAAGAGGAGCAGCTAGGGGCACGGTAACCTGTGAGTTCTTCAGAGAGAAGCTACCTGGAAAGTGAAGGGCTCTAAAGCCAAGTTAGGAAAACAGGCACTGGGCATCTTTAGTTGGGAGGTCTGGAGACCTTGGCTAATGAAACTGTCATGGCTTTAAAAATTTTTAAAGGCTTCCTGGTAGAAAGAGATAGATAGCCTTTTGTGTAATGTGCAGCAGGGAGCCTTAGATATAACAATGAACTTTCTACTCCTTGGTACACAAAAGCCTCATTCCAGCAGGAGTCCTGGGGCTTGTGTGCTCCTGAGCTAAGAAAGAGGTCGGAGCAGGAGCTGGGTGAATAATCACCTGGGGATGATTTCCTGTTTCAGAAAGACAGTTAGACTTTACAATATCTGAATTTACTTTAGTGTGAAGAATCTAAGATTAATTCTTCCCTTAATAAAAATCACCATGATAGTCATCACAACTCAGGAGAGAAAATTAAATCTGGCTTATGATAAGGTAAATCCAATAAAAAAAAAACCTCACAGATTTTGTCATTGCTTTAACGTTCCTTTTCTCCCCTGTCCTCTTTCATTTTCAGAAATGAATTCATATGAAGCAAATCTAGAAAGGGGAGCCATGGCGGCGCGAAAACCATGGAAAAGGCAGCAGCCTGACTAGTCGGCTCAGCGAGGGGAGACAGGTGTGAAAACTCATTACAACTGGGAGCTCTCGCCCAGCTCAGTCTCTCCTCAGAACTTCTAATAGAAAAAGGCGAATTTGCTTTGCTGTCTCCCTACACTTCCATCAAATAGAGAGATAAATTAGAGAGATGTCTTTTCCCCCGAATTTATTTTGATCTAAAATGCTGTGATCTCTTGGGATTTGTTATATGGTTTCTCGAAAAAATTACATCCTGGAAATCTCATTCTTAAACCCATGGGGAGCAGGCCTGGCTCTCCTTTACTTGGACAAGTAAGTTGAAAGGAAATGGAATTTGATTCAAACCTGCTTGTTCACAGCTGTAAGTTATATTCTCAAAATATTGCCAAAAAGTAAGCACTGAAATAGCCACTACTTTATTTTGTATTTCAAGATAACATTGCAGACATTTGTGTTTGTTTTATATTGATGAAGTTGGAAAAATAATTAATTTGTAATTCTGTTAACTTTTTATCAGCGCTATATTTTTCTTTCTCTAATACAAATTCCTCTGAGAACTGGGAAAATCAGCAGTTAAGAGCACCCAGGTTCAATTCCCAGCACACACATAATGGCTCACAACCACCTATACCTCCAGGCCCCAGAGATCTGACCTCCTCTTAGGGCCTCTGAGGACACTGCACACACACATGCTACACTGACACACAGGCCGGCAACTCATACACATAAGAAAATAAATTTCACCGGACAGTGGTGGTGCATGTCTTTAATCCTAGAACTCAGGAGGCAGAGGCAGGCAGAGCTCTGTGAGTTCAAGGACAGCCTGGTCTACAAGAGCTAGTTCCAGGACATCTAGGACTGTTATACAGAGAAACCCTGTCTCGGAAAGAAAAAAAATCAAAAAATTCTTTCAAGAATGAGAAAATCTTAAAATAAAAAGTCACCAAATTCAGGGAGATTACTTAAACATGAGGACCTGAGTTTGAATCCTCAGCACCAGCATAAAATTCAGACATGGCTGCAAGTGTCTGTAACCCCAACATTCTGAGACTGAGACAGACGAATCTCAGGAGTTTGCTGGCTATAGCTAGAATGGTTATCAGATTCAATAAGCTAATTTTAAGGCAGAGATGGAAGAGTGGGAGGGAAGAAGGGAGAGAGGGAGGGAGGGAGGGAGGGAAGGAAGGAAGGAGAAGACACATGATGTCCTCCTCTGATTTCCATGCATACAAACATACATACAACACACACACAGGAGTCATTAAACCACAAGAAAAATGACAGTGATACCCTGAACACCTCTTCCCTCCCAGGCTCTTTACATACATTTTAACTTGTTAGCAAAACCTTTTTCTATGTAAATGAAGGCTGATGCTTAAAAAGTGTTTTACTACTTTTCCAAGGTCTCGTGAGTAGGAAGTTATAGGGCTTAATCCTAAGTCTAGCTTCTGGTGCCCTATCCACTTCACATGCATGTAATACCACACGTTCTAATATCATAGTATAGTAGGGCCTATTTTTTTCCCTATCAGATAAATCCCCGTTCTCTCCTTCCTTAGTGGAACAGAACACTGGGTTTTGGCTTAGTCTACTGCATAAGTGATGTCACTTTCAGCTTCTCTTACAGCTAAGGATGAGCACACAGCTAGAAAGTGAGGCACATATAATTTGAGGTGGAAGTTTTGATGGAGCTCCTCTCTCCCAACACTCTCCTTTGCCCTCCGTAATGCAGATGTAATACTGTAGCTCTACTAGACACTTTGGATAGCAGATGACCTTGCGGGTAGATGCCAGGCTGGAGGAGGAAGAGCACCTTCTGATGCTCTCTTTCAACCTCACAGAGACACCATGCTCTTTCTGGTCTCCCTATTCCAGGACTTCTGCTACATACATATGAAACAAACCACCATCTCTTTGAGCCCTCTGTTGGACATAGTGTATTATGCTCATATTTTTTGCTCAATAATTCACCACTCCCTGATGTTCTAAAATGTCTTTGATGTTTATTATATAAAATTTAGCTTAAATTCTATATTGTCTCTAAAGCATTCCCTGACCGCCTCTTTATCTCTCTCTAGTTAATTTCAAACAAGCTCTTGGGTATTTATAATTACCTATATTATTATTTTTTTTAAAGGCTTCTAGTTGTGGACTGTCAAGATAATTCAACAAGTAAAGGTACTTACTGCCAAACCTGAGGATCTGAGTTTATTTCTTGGGACCCACATGATAAAGGAGAGAACTGACTCCCTTAAACTGTCCTTTGACCTTTTGATCTCACATGTTCTCTCTCTCTATCATACACACACAAACAAATAAATATAATTTAATTTTTTTCAAGTTTCTAAGTACAGATGAGTTTTAAACACACACACACACACACACACACGAATCACACAGTCTTTTCAAAGGCTGTTTCTGAGTCACAAAGCTTGAAACCCTTTCCCGGCATGGATTGCACAGTCACTCCACCATGTGTGTGCTTGTCTCAGTTACTTTTCTAGTGCTGTGATGAGGCAACCCAGCCAAGACAATTAGTATAAGAAAGAGTTTATGGGGTACTTACAGTTCAAAGGGCTGGAGTTTGTAACCATCATGGTGGGGAACATGGCACAGGCAGGAAGGCAAGGCTCTAGTGCAGCATCTGAGTGCTTGCATCTGGTCCACATGTAGAGAGCAGAAAGAAAGATACTGCACCTGGAGTAGGTTTTTGAAATGTCAAAGCCCACCCCCAGTGACACGCCACTTTCAAGCAGGCCACACCTCCTAATCCTTCCCAAACAGTTCCACCACCTGCAAAGGGGGGGCAAGTATTCAAACATATGAGCTTAGGTTGGGGGGGCAAGGGACATATTCATTAATACCATCACAATATACCCAAGCACTGGTGGCACTGAAAGACCCTCGGAGAGGACCTTCCCTCCCGCGAAGACCCCGGGACCCAGAACACTCTGAGACCACAGGATGCAATCAGCAAGAGGTTTATTAGGTAAACACAGGTACCTGCTGGCCGCAAAGTCTTTCAGAGGACTTGCGCGCTCTCAGGCTGGGCAGGGGGTCTTTTATATGGAAACGGGCGGCAGAAACAGGCATGCATGGTTACAGAGATCTCATTGGTCAGTTCGAATGCGGTGATGGGTACATGTAGTTTTTTCTCTCCTAGCACAGATGTATGGCCACAGATATCCTGTTTTGCAGATATCCTATTTTACAGATATCCTGTTTTTCAGATAGCCTATTTTACAGATATCCTGTCTTGTAGATAGCCTATTTTACAGATATCCTGCTTTGCAGACAGGGGCCCTGACTTCACCCTGCACTTGCATTTGTTTGTCACAGCCTTGCAAAATGACGTTACAGCAGCTAAGCTGGGGTCTTTCATAGGGGCGACTGTTCCTTTTGTGAACTGCTAACATTCTAAGTTTGGCACATGTGCCGACTACAGGTATCCTGTTTTTTCTAAGCAAACGGGATGCTCTCATGAGAGCAGGCTAGCTGCTAGTCCTGAAAATCTTTCAAACAACAGGATGTTCTCATGGGAGCATGCTAGCTGTGGGTTCTGAGGGGGGGGGGTCTGTAGGGTCTTTCAGCACATGCCTTTAATCCCAGCACTTGGGAGGAAGACACAGCTGGATCTCTGTGAGTCCAAGGCCAGCTTGGTCTACAGAGTGAGTTTCAGGACAGCAAAGGATACACAGAGAAACCCTGTCTCAAACAATCAGACAAAACAAACAAACAAACAAAAAACCCACCACAATACTTCAAACAGCTCTGGACCTAGATTAAGAGGAAGCTTCTAGAGGCTTACAAATAGCCAGTTGTAAAATATTTTGGAAACATGGTATTTTCAAATAGTATCTATTATACACATATATGCCATATACTTTCTGTCATCTAGAATAATACCACAAAAAAATACCCACATTTATTTGGTAAGACATGAACATTGGTCCCTGAAAGATCAACTGATGTGGACCAATCAGATCTGAAGCTTGATTCTGGGTAAAATGGGCTTCTGAGAAAAGTATGAGGCTTTCAAGAAGTGCTCCCCCTGCTGTACAGCAGGCAGAAGAGACAAGTCAGCTGCCTGTCTAGGACCAGGCCTCCCTAGCTCCTCCCATTCCTTTTCTAAACACTTATCCCCGCTGCCTGGGATGGAGACCAGGGGGCACAAGTACGCTTCAGAGCAGGGACTCTTGTTCACTTGTTAGTGTAGACTAAGATCCAGAAAATGAGGTTACTGGGTCAAAAGTCAATCGGACTTTCCGTTTGTACTTGTGCTAAGATTTGTTAATTCTCCCGGATTTCATACCGATCGGCACCCCACGCGCAAATGTGAGAGGGCGGGTCTCGCCCAGACTTTTCAATTTTTTAGAGGGTGACTGACAAAGAAATAGGATCACACTGTAGTTTTAATTTGCTGCTCTCATGAGTGAAATTAAGCTTTATGTTTTTTTCTTTTTCCGATTAAAAAAAAAACAATTAATTGGAAATGCAGCTTGGTAACAGCCATGTTTTGCTATGTAGGAATCTGTCATTTCCAGGGCCAGGAAGGAATTGGCCTTGTTGCCAGCCCTCTCAATCAACCCCAATTTCGGTTCTACCCTCCAGTTTAGTGTATAATTATTCAAATTAGTGATGAATCTCTTTGGCAACAAATTGAGCCTCTGCAGAAAATGAACCAAGAGCCATAAAAAGAAAATAGAAGCTGAATTTTTAGCTTTTGAATCAATTTGGGCTTTTGAAAAAAACCAAACAAAAAGCCAGAGTCTCTCCAAATTGCTGATTTACACAACCGTTTCCTCGCATCTGATACTTTCCCAGAGTTAAGTTAATGGCGTGTAGCTCTTTTCTTCTCGCTCGAAAATAGACCATATGAACTGAATTCATGCTTTAAATACATTTATTTGGGCAGCTCCTTCCGTCACTGAAGATTAATCCTCCATCTGTATAATAACTTGGATAACAAACATGCCCATTTTTCTGGGTAGAAAACCAGATTCTGGTAAGAGTCCCAGGCTGATATCAGTGGCCAGGCTGCCTGCCAATAATGTATGGAGAGCCTAGTTTCCAGTAGCAATACTTGAGGCTCTAAGCTTTAAAAGCAAACAGAGTTGAAATACAATCTCTGACATACCTCCAGTGGTACTCATTTCTGAGCAGATACGTGACGTCCCAGTGGAGCTGTGTCTCACACCTATGTCCTTCTAGTGGCCTTTACTCTGCCTAGATCTGAAGTTTTCCATGTCTGTGTCTTAGGGAGGTTGTTTAGGACCATAGAAACCGTGAAAGCCAGAACTAGAATAGTATTGAGAGCCATATTTACGAAACGTGACCTTTTGCCAGACTCTGTTCTAAGAACATCAAGGACACCATCTCGCTAATTTTCCCAGCAGCCTGTGGGGTGTAGTTTATAATTACTCCCCTTGAACAGAGGGAGAAACCTTCAGAGGTTAAACACCTTGTCCAAGGTCATCCAGCTGAAGACAGGAGTCTCACCTCAAATGTTTGAGTATGTTGACTTTATTCCTAACATTACTTCATGTGAAACTTCTGGGACAATCTGATCAAAATTTTATGTTATTATCATGTTATTACCTATTCATTAATTAAATTTCTATGACCATGGAATTCAACTACATAAAGGCCTCTTGAAACCTTTATGTAGTTGGCCCTGTGTTAAGATCATTGGCTCTTAGGTCACAGGCTTGATGCCCAGCACCCATGTGATGGCTCAGAACCATCAGTAATTCCAGCCCCAGGGGAGTTGACATCCTCTTCTGGCTTCTAAGGTCACTTCATGAAAGAAAACACCCAAACACATACAATCATTTTTTAAAAATATCTTAAAGGTTTCAAAAGTCTTAAAGCATGCCAGATGAGAACCACCACAACTTCCAGTATCCATCCTCAGCAACATCATGTGCCTGTTCTTGGTACAGTGTCTCTTAAGAGAGAAAGGAATGATTGGGGCATGGTAGCCCATTCCTTTAATCTGAGCACTTGGGAGGCAGAGGCAGGCGAATCTCTGTGAGTTTGAGGCCAGCCTGATCTACAGAGAGACTTCCAGGACAGCCAGGTCTACAGAGAAACCCTGCCTCCAAAAACCAGAGACAGAGGGAGAGATAGATAAGTCTGCAATGATTAAGAATCAAGCCAACCTGGCTAAGTTCAGAAAAATACCAATACAGCTATTTTACTAACTAATATTTAGTAGCTGTTCCATGTAACATGTAGAACCTTTATATACCACAACATTCTTCATTGGCAGGCTGGGAAACAGCTCATTAGGTAAGTAAGGTATTTGCTCTGAAGTTTGAGAAGCTGAGCTGGATTCATGGGACTCTTTTTTTTTTAAAGTTGGATATTTTGTCAGTCTCCCACCTGTAATTCCAGTACTGTGGAGGTACAGACAAGTAGATCCCTGAGTCTTGGTTGCCAGCTGTCTTAGACTACTTTTTGAGTTCAAGGCCAGTGAGAGACCTTGCCTCGAAAACACTGTTGTCAGTTCCCTAATGAATGATACTGAAGGTTGATGTCTGGCTTTTACTTGTACGTGCACAAACATGTATCCGCACATACATGAACACACACTAAATATTCATTGTTTAACTTAATTTTCACTTTTAATGGAGGGTCTTGTATTTAATCTGGAAATTCTAAATCCATTAAAAGGAAGAGATCTCTTGTGAGTGTTGAAGACATTTCTATTTTTACTTTGTACTTTTCTGCATCCTTTGAATCATTTCTAGTTACCAACATTCTTGAAACTTTCCCGTAGACCTACCATAAATTTAATATGTGCCCATGGTCATACCAGTCTTTCACAAGTATAATAGGATTACCAACTATGGTAGTTTGAATGTAATTGGCCTCATAAGCTTATAGGAAGTGGCACTATTAGGAGTTGTGGCCTCATTGGAATAGGTGTGGCCTTATTGGAGGAAGTGTGCCACTGTGGGGGCAGGCTTTGAAGTCTCCTTTGTTCAAGCTATGCTCAATGTGATACACAGTTCACTTCCTGTTGCCTATCACCAAGATGTAGAACTCTCAGTTCTTCTCCAGTACCATGTTGCTATGGGATAATGCTCTTGTACACTGTAAAGATTTGTCACTCGTATTGGTTTAATAAAACACTGGTTGGCCAGTAGCCAGGTAGAAAGTATAGGCAGGACAACCAGACTAGGAGAATTCTGGGAAGAGGAAAGGCAGAGAGGCAGTCGCCAGCCAGATGCAGAGGAAGCAAGATGAGAATGCCTTACTGAGAAAAGGTAGCAAGCCATATGACTAAACATAGATAAGAATTATGGGTTAATTTAAGTTGTAAGCACTAGTTAGTAATAAGCCTGAGCAATAGGCCAAACAGTTTATAATTAATATAAGCCTTTGTGTGTTTATTCGGGACCGAATGGCTGCAGGACTGGGTGGGACAGAAACTTCTGCCTGCATGCATGCTGCTGTGTCCCACCTTAATGATAATGGACTAAACCTCTGAAACTGTCAGTCACCCAACTGAATGATTTCCTTTCTAAGAGTTGTTATGGTCATGGTGTCTCTTCAAAGCAACAGAAATCCTAGGTAAGAGACCATCATTTACAGAATTTATTATAGAAGAGTGATTATGTGAAAAAGTTGGGTTATATTATTATAATAAATGTCAAAAACAAACCATCATTGCACACCAGGCACTGTTAATAGAACTTTATATTAGTGGAGTAATTATTACAACAAACCTTGCAGGTATGTGCACCTGTTTCATACAGGTCAAAAACTAAATAAACAAGATTAAATGACATGCTCAAAACAATGTATAATCTGTTTGAAATACACTTTTTGATATGGTAGCCTCTAACAGAATGTGATATTTCAATTAAAATGAGAAAAAAATTCAGTTCCACAATTGCAAGCCATATTTCAAGTTTTCAATACCTAAATGTGACTGGTGGCTACTGTATTGAACATTGCATATAATATGTTCCTGTCATTGCTGATAGGACCATTTTACAGAGGTCCATGTTTGCTTCAATGCTCTGCTGTTGCTGTCCTGAACGGGGTATTGGGATGTAATTCTGTTCGTAGTGTGCTTCTCTGGCATGCACAAATCCCTGGGTTCGATCCTCAGCACTTCATAAACTGAACTTGGTGGTACACTAGGGGTTGGAAACAGGAAGATTAACAGTTCAAGATTGGCAGCATTAACAGTTCAAGGTCAGCCAGGATATGTGAGACTCTGCATCATGAAATCTAAATAACTTTTGAATGTTGGGCACTGTACTTCCATTTCTCACTGAAATCTTAAAGTAATGCAATAGATCTTCATTAAGACAGCAATAATGCATAAAGAAAACATTATAGCTGGGCGGTGTGGCGCACACCTTTAATCCCAACACTCGTGAGGCAGAGGCAGGCAGATCTCTGTGAGTTTGAGTCCAACCAGGACTGGTTTGACAGCTACAGAGAAACCTTGTCCTCATAAACAAACAAACAAACAAAACGAAACAAAAAACGGAAGGAAGAAAGACAGAAAGGAAGGAAAGAAGGAAAGAAAGAAAGAAAGAATTAAAGAAAGAATTATCATAACAGACCTTATTGAAAAGAGAGAGTTAACTCTTCAGTGTTGATAAAGGCTAGCTCCTTCTGCATGGAGTTATAGTATTTTGTCTAGCTTCTCCTTCCCTCAAAGTGTGTGTGTGTGTGGGGGGGGGTAGATTCACTCATGATTTATTTGCGATTCTGAGTTTCCTTGAGGGTGCTCAGAAGGTGACCATCAGCTCCTGTCCCACTCTATCACCCCAGGACTGATCCTAAAGGAGCCTCAGCAAAATAAAAAAAACTAACACAGGGCAAGATCATGGCACAGACCTTTAATCCCAGCACTTTGGAGGCAGAGGCTGTCAGATCTCTGAGTTCTAGGCAAGCTTGGTCTATAGAACGAGTTCCAGGGAAGACAGGGCTACACGAGCTACACAGAGAAACCCTATTTCAAAACACACACACACACACACACACACACACACACACACACACACACACAAACAAAAAACTGAACAAACCAAAAAGGAAGAAGAAACTAACCCCAAGGACAGTGTTTGAAACCAGTCTTCCCGTTGGATGAAAGCTTCTAGAAAAAGTATGATGATGAAAGACTAGCCAGTGCCTCGGTTCACAACTGCCCCACAAATACCAACGACTAAAATTTCTTAATGTACCCCTATAGGCGGAGGCTGCTCATCCATTCAGGCTGTTCAGACCTGAATAATAATACAGAAACTATACTAATTACAACACTGTTGGACCAATAGCTTAGACATATTTCTAGTTAATTCTTATATCTTAAGTTAACCCATTTCTATTAATCTGTGAATCACTATGAGTCTGTGCCACTAAGATTCAGGCTGGTGAGTGGTAACTGGCATCTTTCTCCTCTGGCAGCTACATGGCATCTCCCTGACTCCGCCTACTTTCTCTCTATATCTCTTTTTCAGATTTCTTGCCTGGTTTTATTCTACTAAGCCATTGGCCAAAACAACTTTTTTTTAATTAAACAGTGGTAATAAAGCATATTCATAACATACAGAGGGGACTCCCACATCTTCTCCCCTTTCTATCTAAATAAAAAGGAAAGTTTTAACTTGAATATAGTAAAATTACATATAACAAAACAGGTATCAAGCAAGACTTACAGTCAAAGTATTTCTTTGTGAATCTAAAGTTTCATTTCTAATTTATCTTTTATCATCACTAAGGAAAACTATAACTATTTGTCTTCAACCCCATCAAAGACCCCAGAGACTCACAACCTGAAGAGCTTTACCTTGAGGTTTAGGGGTTAGGAACTGTCACATGCCTAACAGTACAGAAGATATTTCAGGAAATGAATAATTTGTGAATTTATCTCAAGGGTTATTGGAAAACAAATAACAGGTCAGCAAAAACTATATGCTTGAGAGGAAAACTAACTCACTTGAGAGGACAAGTACCTACCAAGATGATAATTAGCTTTATTGGTTAAATAATTAAGTGAACCAAGACTACTGTTGAAAATAAGATTTTAGCTGGGTGGTGGTGGTGCATGCCTTTAGTCCAAACACTTGCAAGGCAGAGGCAGGCAGATCTCTGTGAATTCGAGTTCCAGGATATCCAGGGCTGTGACACTGAGAAACCCTGTCTTGAAAAACAAACAAACAAAACAAAAAGAAAAACAAATAAGATTTTGGTAACTTAATAATAAAGCATCTGCATTGCAAGTTCAGAGTAGCTTTGAGAGCATGCAGGTCAGTGTAGCTGTTTGTGTTTTGCAGTGGTGGAAGCAGCAATGATTGAGGCAAAAGCATACTGAAAGTTGCATGCAAATCACCAGCCCACAGTTTTTGGAAAGTATGTCCCTCAGCAGCCGGGCGGTAGTGGTGCACACCTTTAATCCCAGCACTGAACTCAGGAGGCAGAGGCAGGCAGATCTCCGTGAGTTCAAAGCCAGCCTGGTCTACAAGAGCTAGTTCCAGGACAGGCTCCAAAGCCAGAGAGAAACCCTGTCTCGAAAAACCAAATATATATATATATATATATATATATATATATATATATATATATATATATATATATATATATATGCCCCTCAGCAAGAGGTCATGTTTAATGTCATCCTTGAGGTTCACTGGAATGTTGGGTTTTTGAGTTGATGCAACGGAGTATTACAGTAAACACAGAATACGTTTTCTCTGTGAATGAGAATCCCTGGAGAATTGCAGCATCTGTGAAGATTGGCTGCCTGATTAGAACTTTAGTGCTATGGAGAGGTTGGAATGTATCAGGTCCAGGGGCAACTATCCTATCTCCTGCTAGCTTTACCCCCTGAATAGCCATTCCTCGCCCACCTCTATGTCCTAAGCCCTATGACTAATAGACAAAACCCTTTGGACTTGGTCAACTTAGCATACCACTAACTTCCACCTACCCCAAAACTAAGGACGTCATCAGATAGTGCCTGGGGCCCATAGGAGAGGATTCCCATCTTTCTGTGTCCACCTCTCTAACATACCCACCAGTGTGTTTGGAACTTGCCTTGACTTATGACTTTTTTTGCTACTATAAAACTTAATGAAACTGCTTCTATGTGGAAACTCCATATTCCTCAGGCCATAATCACTCAGATTTGACTTGAGTATAAACTCTTATCCCTTGGAAGTGAGGGCTGTGTCCCTACATCAATATCTCTCTAACTTATCGAACCCATGCTATAGTTATTCCAACAAAGACGGGAGTGGGTGCCTTAAGTTGGTATTATCTTGTGTTTTCACAATCACACGTTCCTGATGAGACTCTATCGATGTACTAATTCACATGCCCAGTCTCATCTAGATGCCCACCAATTCTTAGCCAGAAAAATGACCTTGGGCCAGAACCGCAAATCAAACAGTGCATGGTCTTCATCTTCAAGGAGATTACATTCTGATCGTAAACAAGTACACGCGATTCACTGTGACACTGTCTGTGTTGGAAGTATGGAGGCGAGACAGTAGGCCTGAGAGTTAGGACCAAGGGAGTCTTCACAAGGACCACACACACAGCATGTGAAATAAACCAGATGGAACATCACTGTCCTCCCCACGCTTCCCAGGTCTACTGAGTCTGGCCACTGGCGGAGGCACAGAAGTGATTCAGAGACCAGTAATGGTAATAAAACATTGACATTGTAACAGTGAGACACACAGGGTGCTTACTTAACTGAGGGCTGGGGATGTAACCTAGTGATAGAGTGCTTACTCAACATGAATGTGGATCCTGGGGTTGTTTCCCAAAATACAGAAAAAGGAAAATTGAGGCATTTATCTACTTCTGCTTAATTTTTACATACATCAACATCATTTTCTGAATATAACGTGTTGAATACATAGAATGTTATTGCATGGAACAATAGATTCTGAGCCGTGTGTGTGATAATTTCCAAGTGACAGTTACTAATTATACCCCTTTTCTTAAATAATTGCACCCTTGTCTTGAGAACCTGAACTTTGCTGTGCAGTGTCTTTTAACCTTCTGGTGTTTCTTAATCCAGAAAGAAATCATTTTTCCTCTTCTACAGAATAGAGATTTAATGCAAAAGAAAAGTCGTTTGTATGTATTTCCAGTTAATAGTTCATTTTGTTAGTTATTTCTCCTCTTTAAATACCAGAATAATTTTCATGGGAGTCGTAAGATTCCCTAGTTCCAATTCTCTTCTGTCTGGACCATTTGTTTTCTCTCCTCATGTTTTTCATCTTTAGACACAGTGGTTATTGCTGCGATTTCTTTAAATCTATCTATGCTGCATTTTAGACAACAGCGATGCTTTGATCCATTGTTTTGTTTTTATGGCATGTGTGTAAAAAGCATCTTTGGTTGATCAGTTGTCCATCTCAATGTTTTTCTGTTATCCCTGTCATAAAGCTGCCATGGAAGAAGCACACAGGAGCAAAGAGGGGATGAATAACAGTGGGGACCGACATTTCCAGCAATGTGGGTCATGCCTCTTATGCTTAGACTTCCTGGAATGAGATACAAGAAGGGGAATCTGCAAAGAACAGAAAGAGCTTTTAAACTCCATAAAAACACTTTCTACCACAAGATATATTGTTTTATAAAGAGCTCACATACGCTGAAATGCTAAGAGCTGGACTCCCTGTGGTGAGGCTGGGAGTGTTTACCTGTGTGCATGCAGGCACAAGGCAATAGGACAATTTGTCACCTTCCACGTTTGCTCTCCACCCTCCTTTTAGAGACAGTCTCTCACTGAACCTAGAGCTCACCGGTTTGACTAGACTGGCTGACCATTGGAACTCATGGATCCTCCTGTCTGCACCCCCTGGTGTTGAAATCATGTGTGTGTACCACTGCTTGGGTTTTCACCTGGGCACTGGGGGTTCTGAAGTCAGTTTCCTGTGCGTGCATAGCAAGCACTTACCTACTGAGACCCTCCTTGTGTCTGTGTAAAGAACCCCACATTCTGATCATATTCATTATCACCACTGCCTACTTCGAGAGATGGGAACAGTAGCACCTACACTCCTAATCACCTCACCCACCCCCCAGTAAAAACAGTGCCTTTGGTTCTAGCATTATAATCCATATCGTTTTTCATGGGGCAAAGCTGATGCGTTAAACAATCCTCTATCTATACCGCTGCCATCTTCAGGTTTTTTTGTTTTCTGGTTTTGGTTCTGTTTTTGTTTTTGTTTTTTTTAAGTGGGGGACTTAGCTTTTCAAAACCAGGTTTCTCTATGTAGCTTTCGAGCCTATCATGGAGCTCACTCTGAAGACCAGGTTGGCCTCGAACTCACAGAGATCCGCCTGCCTCTGCCTCCCGAGTGCTGGGATTAAAGGCGTGCGCCATCACCACCTGTCTCCTCAGTAATTTTTAAATGGAAAGTAACCATTCCTGAAATGTCCCTCTATTTGCCACCGACTCCTAACCCCAAATTACCAATACCGCCCAGTGTTGACAGCTTCCTGCTTGTCCCTCATCTCTCTCTCATAAGCGCTCCCTCCAAAAGGTAGCTGGGAAAACACCTACAACTCCACATTGTTGCTGAGGTCATCAGCACAGAAAAAGAACCTGTGACCACTATTGGTATTATCATACCAATAATGTGGATCCTCTGACTTTTCTAAGTCTGGAATTTTCTAGGATGATTGACATGGACAATAAAACTCAGATGAAACAAATGGCTTTTGAGAATTTACTAAGTGCGAGCAGGATGTCCAGGGAGAGCAGGGTCAATGGGCAAGCACTCTCTCTCCGTCACGGGAGCACACAGCAGAAGGGCCGGCCCACCTCAGGGCCCAGCGTCCAAGCTGCTCATCTCCCTGCTTCTTGCACCAGCAAACAGAGAGCTTAATATTCACAGCTAAACATCTGGCTTGACAGCAGGGAGCGTTCAGTTAATGGGGGTTCAGAGGGAGTGCTGTGTTTGCAGCTGTTACTGCATGATCAAATAATTGCTGTTTCCAATGGTAAATTATTATGTAGGGTTGGAAGCGAATGAAAGCATGGTGTATTATTGCAGCTCGTTTTAGTGGTATATAAATAGGTCTTGGGGAAAGAAAGGTATAAGGTTTTAAAAATGTAATCATTATAAATTAAATGGTAGCTAAGCCCTCTTTCCAAGGAATCAAAGAGACAATGCCAGGGAACTATCACATAGCCCCAAAGGGCATGGGTCATGTGGCAAATTGGTGGCTACTTGTATTTTCATGGAAAGAATACGTGCTCATAAGATGTGGTATTTGGAAAGCTGCTTTGCTCACACCGGAGCACAGTTGCTGCTGAGAGGCCCAGGACAAGAGGCAGGACATCTCTACATATGATCTTAAGATTCCAAAGCCCGGGATGACGGCCAGGCTATCATTTGTCTGCAGTGTCTGCTAAGGGAAGAAAGGAAGAAAGGCCATCTATCCTGTCTCTCTTGCCTCAACTTGTAGAAGAGAGTTCCGAGTGCAGGTCACCAGGTCCTAGACAGTCCAGGGAGCTTGGGAACTTACAAGGGAACAGCATCTGAAGACCAGAAGTTTCTGAGGCAGATTCTGGAATGTGCTGCCGGCTTTGATGTCCTCTCATTGTGGTTCGTGGCCATGGCCCACACTGAAAACTATATTCCCTGGTCCATGAGGCACTGTGAAATGAAGGGAGGAAGAATTTCAAAGGCAGGAGGGCTCAGACATGGAGCCTGGGTGACAAAGCTTGTTGAGTTGCCAGGGTTAAGAGACTCCTGGGCCCTGATATGACTCTGGCCTAAGTCTGCATGGGGTTCCTTTGTCAGAGTCTCATGAACCTAGAGAATTTCACCCTGCTGGTGTCTCCACCTTGGCACATTCCAAAGAGGATCAGAAGGCAGCCGCTGAACTGTACCATTTATGCTGTTTTCTTCCTTTTTCTTTTGCCACAGAAGCTATGGTGGAATCAGTCACAGCTTGCATATTCCATTTCTTATTCTAGTGCCAACCCCAGTATTCTCAGACTTGGCCCTAGTCCTAAACCCTGGCCTTACTTTTAGTTTTTTTTTTGTTTTGTTTTGTTTTTCGAGACAGAGTTTCTCTGTAACTTTAGAGCCTGTCCTAGCACTAGCTCTTGTAGACCAGGCTGGTCTCGAACTCACAGAGATCCGCCTACCTCTGCCTTCCTAGTGCTGGGATTAAAGGTATGTGCCACTACCGCCGGCTTCTGGCCTTACTTTTCAGTCTGTAATTTAGACACCCTGCCTCTTATTGTGTTTCTTAAAGATCCTACTTTTCCTTCTCTGCTTCTGTTGGACTTGGCTTTGTCATTTCCTCCTCAGAGCCAATTAATGGAACCACAGGGTTTGACTTCTGAAAACTGGAGGCAATTCTGACTGCTCCTGTGGTGGTTTGAAGGGGTGTGGCCCTCATGGACTCCTGGGTTTGAAAGTTTGACCCATAGGGAGTGCTGTTACTAGGAGGTGTGGCCTCCTTGGAGAAAGTATGTCACTGTGAAGGCGGGCTTTGAGATCTCATATATGCTCAAGTCACACTCAGTGCGGCACAGTCTCCTTCTGTTGTCTGCAGATCAAGATGTAGAACTTTCAGCTCCTTCTCCAGCACCATGTCTGCCTGTGTGTTGCCATGTTGCGCCATGGTGATAATGGACTAAACCTCTGAAACTGTAAGCCAGCCTAGTTAAATGCTTTCCTTCATAAGAGTTGCTGTGGTCACGGTGTCTCTTCACAGCATGAGGACAGTTCTTCGGTTCTAACATAGCTCTTCTCCCTGAAGTTGACTAGAAAAGTAGAGTAGTATTATCCTGCATCCTAGAAGTATCCTCGGGCGAGCTATGGCAAGGATGTTTTATGGTTGCAGGCCGTGTGGTTTCTGTTGTTGCTGCTCAGTTCTGCTGCGGCAGGGCAGAAGCAGATGTGGACAAAAGGTAAACAAATGAGAGTAGCCATGCTCCAGTAAACTGTTACTTAGAAATAAAGAAATCCCAGGAGGTTGAGGGGAGCAGGTTGCTTTCCTCTCTGCTGGTTTTAACTCTTGATAGACATATGAAGACATAGAGATCATTGCTATGACCTGGAAACAACCATTAATCCTCGACAGGATGTGAACTGGTTGCCATATTTAATACCGTGTTGTCCTAGAAATTGATATGTAAATTGACATTCTTGTTTTTCCAGAAAAGATAATATTTGTGAATTTTCTTTCAGTCTTAGCCCTCGTGCATGAAGATAAGATGTTGGTACGACAAGGTCGCGTTGTCTACAAGCTAAGGTAGAGGCAGAGCTCTGGGCGAGATGGTTTACTAGGGATAAATATTTAGAAAGGTAAGAGAAGGGAGATGGCTGGGTTGAGGAAGCTCCAAGAGGCTTTATCTGACCCAGCACAGATTCTGGGAGAATAATATCCCAAATGGATTAACTTTACACCTCCCTTTAAACATTGCCCCAATTGTCCAGAACCTTAGAGGGAGGGAGCCTTTAGGCAGAACCATCTCAGGAAATAAACAAACAAGCAAACAAAAGAAAAAAAAGATGCTTATCTATCGCTAGGCAGCAAGTCTTTTCTGGACTGAGGCTTGGACAGTTAAGCTTCACAAATTCTTAGGACACCAAAACGTCTGGGCTGGGAAGTTGGCTCAGTGGGTAAGAGCTCACGATGTTCTTGTAAAGGACCAATTGATGGGGGAGAGTCTTCTGTTTTGTGTTAATTTCATTGGTTAAATAAAGAGACTGCCTTGGCCCTTTAATAGGACATAAAATTAGGTAGGCGGAGTAAACAGAACAGAATGCTGGGAAAAAGAAGCTGAGTCAAGGAGTCGCCATGATTCTCCTCCCGGACACAGATGCAGGTTAAGATCTTCCCTGGTAAGACACCTCGTGGTGTTACAGGGATATTAAAAATGGGTTAGATCGATATGTAAGAGCTAGCCAATAAGAGGCTGGAACTAATGGGCCAGGCAGTGTTTAAAAGAACATAATTTGTGTGTTGTTATTTCTAGTGTAAAGCTAGCCATGTGGGAGCCGGGTGGGATGAAAAGCAGGCCCGCAGCTCATACTACAGACCAATGTTCAATTCCCAGCACCCACATGAAGACTCCCCGCCTCCTCACACACCAGGCTAAAAAAGAAAGAAAATAAAGAATCCAAATGCGTCTCCAATAAGTTAACATCATTGATAGAGCTCCTGATGAGGAGCTATAGAGTATTTAATGACTTGCTTTTGTTACCTTTTATATTTAGAAATACATCTTTTATGAAAGGAGGAATCCGGTGAGATATAGGCAGAATTAATGAGAAATTAAGGGCTTTTCTTTTGTTCCCCATCCTCTAATTTCTCCGCCTTTTTCCATGCTCCAGTTCAGAGGCTGCAAACACGCCTGTGGCCATCCTCAGGTTTACGCGGTTGATAGTGATTTGAACTCGGATCCTCTTGCTTTCACAGCAAGTGCTCTCAATGTCTCCCTAATCCCTCATCAAAACACAATTTTAAAATAACATCCGTCTTTAGAACTTCTGAGTGAGAGATTGCAGAGTGCTCCACCCTGCGTGGGACATTCACATCACCCTCCCCAAAGGCTCAGGGCGCTTCAAGACGACGGAGTGGAATGATTATAGGCTCCAGGTCGATCGCAGAGATCGTCGAGGAAATAGTGTTTTCCGGGCACAACGCGGCAATTGCAAACGTCGACTCACAGGGACAGTACACACAGGACCCAGACAAACTCAAGCCAGACAAAATCCTGGGGTGAGAGAAACATTAGCTATTTCTTGTTGTGATAAGACACCAGGCCAAGGTAACTTATAGAAGGAAGAGTTTATTTGGAACTTAGCATTGTAGAGGGTTAGAGCCCATCGCGGTGGGGAACGTGGCAGCAGGCAGGCATGGTACTGAGGCAGTAGTTGAGAACTCACATCTTGAGAGACAGAGCACTAACTGGCAATGGCGTGGGCTTTTGAAACCTCAAAGCCTGCCACCAGAGACACAGCTCCTCCAAGACCAAGCCTCCAGTCCTTCCTGAACAGTCCCAACAACTGGGGACCAAGCATTAAAATCTATAACCCTATTGTGACCTTTCACACAAATCACCATAGGGCAAGGTGGCTATGAACCCCACCCTAGCTGAGAATCTATTGGCATTTGAAAGCTGATGGGGGAGCATAAGTCAGGTTTCTTTAATGATGTGACCCTGTAACTTACCAGGGTAGATGCCCTTCGCAGGACTAGTTGGACTTGAAGGAAAAAAAAGAAAAGAAAACTCAAAGCTGAGTAACAAGGTGTGGGAGGATAGAGAGAGAGAGTCTGTGGGAGGTGTTCAGAGGGGAGAGGAGAATATGTTCAAAATGCATTGTATGAAATTCTCAGAAAATTAATAAAGTGTTTTTTTAAAAAGAATCTCTGAAAAATCATTGTAAATAATCTTAGGATTAATAAAAGTTAATTCATTAGAAAAGAGATAGTTTATAAGCCCCAAAATACGTTTTAAATTTTTGTACTGTTTTGGTTTTGATCATGGCTTTCTATAAATATTAATTAAATACATATATTGCGGTTAAAGGAACTCTTTCATAGATAGGATAGACCATATCTCAGGCCTCAGCCCATGCTGCCGTAATCGTTCTCATGAGGTAGCAATGCTTAGTACTCGATAAACTCTACTTCATGGTGTATTAGCTCCATTCATCTATGTTTTGTTTGCATAACTCATGCAGTATTGATGTGCTTATTTTTTCAGACAACTTGAGGGTGAAAGTGTATTTCTACTGTAGAATAAATGAAAATAAAATATTGCCCAGGAGAGAGACATGTGGTATTTGAAGAGCTAAGAGGAACCTGGTTTTCACAGGGTGTCTGGACTTTGGACTCTGTAGAATTAGCTGACTTTCGGTACATCTAAACCATCAGCGACTCCTCTCAGCCAAGACTCAACAGTTGTATACACACCAGTGTAACCCACGCCTCAGGGGACCCGCTGAAGTCTGAGGGCCACTAGGGATCTGCGTTTGGGGGAACTGGAATTTGTCCTTCAGTCTAGAGTCATGGTATGGTTACTTTTGACAAGTTTTATTTATTTTTTAAAGATTTGTTCATTTTTATTTTATGTGTGTGCGTGTGTTTTGCCTGCACATAGGTCTGTGCAACATGTAGGGGTTTTAGTGCCCACGGAGGCCGGATTCTCTAGAACTGGAATTCTAGGTAGTGGTGAGCTTACCATGTGGGTGCTAGGAATAGGTCTCCTTCAAGTGGAGCAAATGCTTTAGTGCTGAGCCATCTCTTCCGCCCTTTGCGGACTTCTAAAGTCGTGTTATTGACAATGCTTGGTCATCGCAGGAGCTCTGTGCTTCTGGTTGAGTTTAGCTTTGTTTAGCAACCTCCATTGGCGTTGTTCTTTCCAGAACAAGGCTGCTACCGAGCAAAATGGGGAACCTTCCTACTGACTCAAAAAGAATTGTTTCGGAGACATGCCTTTCATTCAGTTATTTCCCCCACAGGAAATCACGAGACGGGCCCGTGCCAGAGGAAATCTGTAGCTCTAATTTCCTCTGGACGCACCTGAAGGAAAGAGGCAAGCGAGGCTGCCCTGGATGGCTGCCATCTACTGTGAGCCGGGCGGGTAAAGTCTGCAGTGAGATTCCTGGGGATAAAGGTGGAGAAACTCGCCTGAAAAGAGTGACAGAAGAGTCATCAAATCCCAGAGAAGGAAGCAAGGAAGGTTCGGGCTGGGGGTCAGAGGAGTCGGCCCTTTGCTTCTCTTCTGCTCTGTGCGGGGCTGTGGAAGGTCAGATGACCTTGGCCATTTGTGGCCTCCTAAGGGCTAGTGAGGGAAATGAGTGCTAGGAATGTCTCTGCGCCAGGCACGAGCTGATTGGCTCTAGAGCAAATATATACATTTCTACTTTATAGCTCTTGTTTTCATATGTTCCTGTGCTCCTTTAATATGTTTCACGCATGATATGAGGATATGGTTTTACAGTTCAAACACTTGCTCCAGAAGCATGAGGACGGCCTGTATCTCCATCCTCACAAGTCAGGCCAGAGGATCTGTAGAAAAGCTGGCTAGTGATTGTAGCTGGAGCCGATGGCCTCTGAGTTTGATTGGGAGAATCTGCCACAGTGAATAGGTAGAAGAGTAACTGAGGATGATTCCAGACATAAACCCCGGGCCTCCACACATGCCCTCACACGTGAAAACATACATACACTCACATGCATATCACACACGCGTATGAAAATTGAAGCAGAAAAACGATTTTTCAAGTACTCAGTGAAGCAATGTTATCTGTGTTGTGGGGAAGGAAGGGATGGGGACTGTGCTCACAGCTGGAACAGAGTAGGTGTGGTTTTCTGTTCCACCTCTTCCCCCTGGAGTCAGGCAAGTAGGAGCTGTGTGAATACCTGGGCTGAGTGGAGAGCATCTCTCCATAAGCCTATCAATAGCTGAAATACAAGTGGGCTCTACTGCTGTTGTAAAACGCTTGCCTTATAATAGTCTAGGAGACGAAACTGGTGAAGGTGTGGGGTATTTGGATATATTGTGGATTGACTGTTGACTTAACTATTTTTTTTTACTATTTATTTATTATGTATACAATATTCGGTTTGCGTGTATGTCTGCAGGCCAGAAGAGGGCAGCAGGCCTCATTACAGATGGTTGTGAGCCACCATATGGTTCCTGGGAACTGAACTCAGGACCTTTGGAAGAGCAGGCAATGCTCTTAACCTCTGAGCCATCTCTCCAGCCCCTGTTGACTTAACTATGTCCTGAGTGTGTTCCTAAGGGCTAACCATATTGAAACACATGTCCCATTGTGAGGCAATTATGTGGGGAGTGGGTGAAGTCTTGTTTTCTTTTTTTTTAAAGATTTATTTATTAATTATGTATACAGTATTCTCAGTATTATGTCTGCATGTATGTCTACAAGCCAGAAGAGGGCACCAGATCTTATTACAGATGGTTGTGAGCCACCATGTGGTTGCTGGGAATTGAACTCAGGACCTTTGGAAGAGCAAGCAGTGCTCTTAACCACTGAGCCATCTCTCTAGCCCCCGAAGTCTTGTTTTCGAGACAGAGTTTCTTTGTAGTTTTGAAGCCTGTCCTGGAGCTAGCTTTGTAGACCAGGCTGGCCTCAAACTCACAGAGATCCGCCTGTCTCTGCCTCACAAATGCTGGGATTAAAGGTGTGCAACACCACCGCCTGTCATAGTGAATGTATTATTGACACAAGCACAATCATGTGAAGGAACCCAACGCCAAAGCCATTTCAGGTCAGGATCAGGAAATGACAATGCCTTACTTTGGTCCAAGTACAGATGTTACAAATGATTGAACTTTAGCTAAAACTAGTGTATGCAAAAACTATCAAGCACTCCTTCCTCGCCCAGATGTTGGCAATCTGAGACTTACCCCCTATTGAGATGAGCTATATCAAGATGTATCAAATAAATGGGGTGAAATTCTGGATTGTGCTGCCGTGTCTCCATAGAACACATGCCTCACCTGATCCCAACTTTTCTGTACATGTGTCTATGTGTCTGTCCTTTCTTCATTTCTTTGTGGCTCCAGTCAGGTCACCTCTAAATGGGGGCCTTCTCAGCATGAGAAGAGGGTGGCAATTCAGCCCTGCATTGCGGCCTAGAGACGGAGCCCCTGAGGGGTGGTTAGGGTTAGTGCTGCTCTCAGTTTCTATCTTTAAGATCTCACTGACAAGTTTGGAAGGACACAGAGCCAAATATTTGTTGGTTTTTTTTTTTTTTTTTTTTGGTTTTTCGAGACAGGGTTTCTCTGTGGTTTTGGAGCCTGTCCTGGAACTAGCTCTTGTAGACCAGGCTGGTCTCGAACTCACAGAGATCCGCCTGCCTCTGCCTCCCGAGTGCTGGGATTAAAGGCGTGAGCCACCACCGCCCGGCCAGAGCCAAATATTTGTACATTAAAACAAATGTTGTTTGGAGTTTCTTTGCCTATGGGCCAAAGGTGCGAATTCCTTCTGTTTCCCAGCAAAATTCTACAGTATTTTCTGAAGGCTTTAAGAAAACATTCTAGTATTCCAGGACTCTTACTAAGCTTTTAAATAGTCCTAATTGCATGCCAAGGGGTTATTTGCTTTCTATAATCGCACTGTGGGAAACTCGAGTTGATTGGCCGAGTGTTAGAGCTCTTCAAAAGCAATAAAAATATAAATGAAAATGGGCAGCCTAGGAGGGTGCATATACTAACTTCATGTGTGTGTATCTACATAGCCATGTACACACATGCACACGTGTGTGTCTACTATCAGCTTTGCCAGCAAATGTTCATGTACCCTGTGTATGTAAACAGATTCCTTTTGGCTGGTGGACTGTGGAGGCTACGGATACAAGCATGTTCTTGTATGCACAGATACATTAATGAGCTAGAACAGATGTTGGCAAACCATGCCTAGAGGGCCAGATGTGGCCACACTGTTGGCTCACGCATTATCCATGTGCTTGAAGTTAGTTCCAAGACTGGTCTCACGTCCGACACTGCCTGCAACGTTGGGGGTGATTCCCAAGGAATGAGGTGTGATAACTTGCTACATTTTATTGAATTTCCTGACAGCTATTATGTTCTGGTTACTATTTATAACAGGGACACACGGCTCTAAATTAGCCGCAGGCGGAGGCAAATAGGACATTCTGGAAGGTTCTAACGATGAAGCCATCAAGATCTTCTCCCATGGAGTATCTGACCGACTGACCCACTGTGCTGGTCTGTGACCACACCCATGGGCATTCCTACCCAGGGTTATCACTTGAGTTTTGACATCTGTAGTTTTACAGTGGAGCGTCATTCTGTAGGCCCAATTTAGCAGCTGATTGACTGCCTGACTCAGTCTCTGAGTCAGCTGATACCACGTGACGCAGTCCTGCTGCATCAGCTAAACTGCAGACTTGATCTTTTGGGCTTGGCCAGCTCATACCTTAAATAAAGAGTCCCGAAAGTTATGACCGGGATTGCCATTCAGAAGTGTCTTGAATCCATTGATCAAAAAAAAAAAAAGACACAAATTTTAAGGGATAATTAATACCAGGAACATAGTAATGTTGATTCCTACACTTATCATGAGGAGACGATTCTAGTGTCTGAAAATATCATGTGTACAAATGTACAAAGTCTCCTGGGGTTGAAACTATACCCTTTAATTTTTTTTTTTTTGCTCTTTCTTTTTATTAAGTTTTGCTTAGCAAAAGGGTAACTAACAAGCACACCCTTCTCCAATTTCTTTTTTGTCTGTTTTTGTTTCTTTTGAGACAGGCTCTTACTCTGTGGCCCTGGTTGGCCTCAAATTTGCCTCCTGCCTCTGCCTCTGCCTCCTAGTACTCAGATTACAGAAGTGTGCCACCATGTCCAACTTTAACATACCTCTTTCATACTATATGGGAGGGGAGGCACGGTTTATAGGCTAAGGCAAAAACTTACTTGAACCAGAGCTAGAACAGCGGTTTATTCTAGATTTTTCAACGCAAAGCCTGATAAGAACTAACTCTCTCTCTCTCTCTCTCTCTCTCTCTCTCTCTCTCTCTCTCTCTCTCTCTCTCTCTCTCCTTCCCTCTTCCCTTCTTCTCTTCCCCCTCCTCCTCCCTCCTATGTTATAATGTTTTGAAAGTTAAAGCTGGGCATGATGACTCAGGAGGACTGTTACAAGTTTGAGGCCTAAACTATAGAATGAGTCCCAGGCCATCCTGGGCTACAGAATGACTACCTGTCTCAAATCTCTCTCTCTCTCTCTGTCTGTCTCTGTCTCTGTCTCTCTCTCTGTCTCTGTCTCTCTCTCTCTCTCTCTCTCACACACACACACACACACACACAGCAATTTAGGATAGATTTATGTAGGAAAATGAAAATCAAAGAAGAAAAAAATCATTTGTCTTATATACCTTTTTTGGTTTTTTGAGTTTTGTTTGTTTGTTTGTTTTTTGAGACAGGGTTTCTCTGTAGCTTTGGAGCCTGTCCTGGAACCAGCTGTAGACCAGGCTGGCTTTGAGCTCACAATGATCTGCCTGCCTCTGCCTCTATACCTTTTTTTCTGATTTAAAAATGTAAAATTTTATTTTTATTATTTTGGGATGTGTGTGTGTGTGTGTGTGTGTGTGTGTGTGTGTGCTTCACACGCACATCCACTTAAGTGCAGGTGTCCTTGGAGGCCATCATATCTGGAGCTGAAGTTGTAGGTGTTTGTGAGCTGCCTAGTGTGGGGACTGGGAACTGAACTTGGATCCTCAGGAAGAGCAGTCAGTGTAACTGCTGCGCCATCTCTCCAATTCCTATTTTAGGCTTTTAAAATCAATCTTTATTTCTGTTCTTTATGCTATATAGATCACCTATCTTTTCCCTTTCAGTATTATACATTTTCCATGTTATTCTAAGTCCTAAAATATTATTAAAATTATTGTTGGTTTAATCATTTGGCTGTATGTAGTTTTCTGTATTTTTCCTCAAAAAAATATTCTGGCTTATTGGAGTAATACTCCAGACTGTTAGTCTGATATTTCTCAATTAATGAAACTGAAAGAAAGCATGCTACAGGGCCATTCGTCTAATTGCTGTCTGTTGATTTTATTGTAAAACATCTGCAGTTCATTACATAGGAATGGAATTTAATATTCAAGTCAAATAACTTTATAATTGCCTCTACCTTGACAAACACAAAGCAATATTCGATCCTGTCTTATTTGTGTGTGGGTCTAAACTAGTGTCTGTTTATCTAGACGGGGTCTCCGTACATGGCCCAGGCTGACTTTGGACAGCCAGGCTCCAGAAAAGCTCTTAAAGCCTCTTCTAGGAGCGCCACCACACCAGGCTTCATTTGCATGCTTAGTGGAATGAAGTTTCCAGAAGCCAGCGCGGTTTTTCACGAGAGCAGGTGAAAGCAGCAGGTTTGGCGAGTAACCAGCAGTCACATGGTAGAGGACAGAGAGCCTCTTGCTTGCTGATGACCACAGAGTGTAAAGTGTGGTTTTCTTCTCAGCTCTGCTTCTCGGCTGGTAGCCTGGATGCCCGGCTTCTCAGGTGTTGAGGCTCATCTTTGCTGGTTGCCCGATGATCCCCCTTTTCTTACCTACCATGGTCCCCTCAGGTGCAGCCGTACCCCTTCTATTCTTCCAAGAGTGTCAGAGTTATCTGTTTAAAAGGAAGAATCTCTCCCAGTGCCCCCGTGACCACAGCTCTTTCTTTAGCTAACTTCCTCTCTGTTGCAGCTTTTCTCTCCCTGGGAATTTGGCTTGTGGTTTTGAGGGCCTGACCGGAAGCCAGCTAGAAGTGGATCACATGTCTCTTAAGAGCTGTCCTCCCTCTTGGACCTCAGTGCAGTGCACGAGGGCCAGCCTGAGCTTTCTGTCCCCTCCCCCTGCTTTTGTCGGAACTCTTTCTATCAGCCAAGTCGTCCACGAGGCTGTCTGCAGCTCTCACTGTCCCTCCCATGATGCTGTTCGGCTCTCCTACTGTGCTGCTCTGAGGAACCTCTCTCTACCGGCTACTCTGACATATTTAAGGCTGTCTGAGCTCTCAACTTCAGCTGATGTTCTGAGACTAGAAATTTCTGAACGGAATTATTTTTTGTGTTAACCTCCATTTTAAAGTCTCACTTCAGCCGGGCGGTGGTGGCACACGCCTTTAATCCCAGCACTCCGGAGGCAGAGGCAGGCGGATCCCTGTGAGTTCGAGGCCAGCCTGGTCTACAGAGCTAGTTCCAGGACAGGAACCAAAAGCTACAGAGAAACCCTGTCTCGGAAAAAAAAAAAAAAAAAAAGTCTCACTTCACTAAATCTCTACTGAGTTTATCTTTCTTTTTTTTTTTGGACGTTCACAACAAAATATTTTTATATTTGAATTAATATTATCTTTGTAGAGTTTATCTTTTTTTTAAAGATTTATTTATTTATTATGTATACAACATTCCTTCCATGTATACTTGCATGCCAGAAGAGGAGAGGGCACCAGATCTCATTATAGATGGCTGTGAGCCACCATGTGGTTGCTGGGAATTGAACTCAGGACCTCTGGAAGAGCAGTCAGTGCTCTTAACCTCTGAGCCATCTCTCCAGCCCCTAGAGTTTATCTTTCAATTCCATTTGTTTATCACTTTTTAATTTGTGTATTACTTTTTAATCAGAAAGCTTGTCTAATGCCCTTATAAAATTGTGATTAATTTCTTTGGAACCCTGTAGCTGATCATCTAGGTGCATTTTCTGGAGCAAGTCAGCAGCAAAGAAAACAAAGGGAAGAGAAATTATCTCATGGTTTTATTTTCTGTATAGAATTTCACTATTTATAAAAACTTTAAGGAACTTTTGACACAACTTTTATGTTGTCTACAAAGATAAAGTACCATGTGACCAAATTCAGAATACTTACTTAAAACTACAATTAGTCGGACAGTCAGGTCATAAGAAATCCGAAAACCTGTTGGGTGAGTGGCAATCTTATGATTACCATGAACATGAGGACCTGAGTTCGGATCTCCAGTGCCTATATAAGAAGCTGAGTGCCTAGACATATCTGGGACTGTGAGAGCCACAGACAGCCTCACCGACCACTTGGCTGATAGAAAGAGTTCCGTCAAAAGCAGGGGGAGGGGACAGAAAGCTCAGTGCTGGGATTAAAGGCGTGCGCCACCAGTGCCTGTCTGAGAAGCTGGGCATTTGTGCATGCCTCAGGAAGAGGGTCACACAGATCCCTGATGTCCAATGTCCAGACAGTTTAGTTAAAGCAGTGAGCTCCAGGCTCGCTGAGAGATCCTGTTTCAAAAAAATCAAAAATCAAATAAATAAGCCGAGGAGTGGGCTGATTAGGTTTTTATTTATTTACTTATTTTGTGTGTGTTTTCTTCAGTGTGCTACAAACTTAGACATATCTGGGAAGAGGAAATCTCTTTTTTAATTAATTTATTTTTTATTGACAATTTCTACCTTCTTCCCTCCTTCTACTTCCCTCCCCTCCCTCTACTCCCCCTGCCCCTCCTTCTCCAGTCCAAGGAGCAGTCAGGGTTCTCTGCCCTGTGAGAAGTCCAAGGTCCTCCCTGCTCCCCCCAGGTCCAGGAAGGTGAGCATCCAAACAGACTAGGCTCCCACAAAGTCCATCCATGCAGTAGAATCAAAACCCAGTGCCATTGTCCTTGGCTTTTCCATCAGCCTCCACCATCAGCCACGTTCAGAGCGTCTGGTTTGATCACACGCTCCATCAGTTCCAGTCCAACTGGCCTTGGTGATCTCCCATTAGATCAGTCCCACCTTCTCAGTGGGTGGACACACCCCTCTTGGTCCTGACTTCCTTCCTCCTGTTCTGCCTCCTTCTGCTCTTCATATGGACCTTGGGAGCTCAGTGGAAGAGAAAATCTTAATTGAAAAATGCCTCCCCAAGATTGCCCTTTAGGAAAATCTGTAGAGTATTTTCTTAATTAGTGATTGATGTGTGAGGGCCCAGCCCATTGTAGATGGTGCCATCCCAGGGCAGGTTGTTGTGGGCTGGGTAAGAAAGCAAGATAAGGGAGCTGGAGAGATGATTCAGTGGTTAAGAGCACTGGCTGCTCTGCCAGAGGTTCTGAGCTCAACTCCCAGCAACCACATGGTGGCTCACAACCATCTATCATAGGATCTGATGCTCTCTTCTGGTGGCACACGCCTTTAATCCCAGCACTCGGGAGGCAGAGACGGGCGGATCTCTGAGTTCAAGGACAGCCTGGTCTACAAGAGCTAGTTCCAGGACAGGCTCCAAAGCTACAGAGAAACCCTGCCTTGAAAAACAAAACAAACAAATAAAAAGGAATAAATCCTTTCCAAAGTTGCGTTTGGTCGTGACTGAGGGCAATAGAGGAACATATCCAAAGTCGATCCCTAGACAGACAGACAGACAGACAGACACACAGAAACATACCCAAAGTCAGTCCCTGGATAGACAGACAGATACACACACACACACACACACACGGAGCTGAGCCTACCCAGTAAAAAGTTCACCTGTACACACATTCTCTCTCTCTCTCTCTCTCTCTCTCTCTCTCTCTCTCTCTCTCTCTCTCTCTCACACACACACACACACACACAGAGAGAGAGAGAGAGAGAGAGAGAGAGAGAGAGAGAGAGAGAGAGAGACATATTTGCTTTATTTTTTAACTCTATCTGTTCATTTGTCCATGCACATCCATCCCCTTATCCACCCATGGGATCATTTTGCTTCTACCCTCTGTGTGATGCTGTACTGAGTACCGCGAATGTGAACAGGGAACTACACCATGCTAGGAGGAGGGCAGAGTGGCGTGTCTTCCCGAAGCACGAGCACAGGCAAACAGCAGCTGGCCCAGACATGGCTTCTCCTCTGGTGTCTCTGAGGTCAGCCTGGGCTCCTGGATACCTCCTCTCAAAATGAGCAAACAGCCAAACAAACCATTAATGTGGAATGTAAGAACAATCAGTACAAAACCCACAGATGCAGCCTCTGTTTCTTAGAATTCTAAAAATAACTCAGCTCTCCTGTCTTCCAATTTTCCTGCTTCTTAAATGGAGCCAATAATATTCACCTCCTCAAAGCACATGCTTCTATGAGAAAATGTCTTGTGAGGCTCTAGTTCGTGAGTGCTGACACATTCCAAACCGTGAAGAAGTGTGAGCTGTCCTTAGCCTCTCCAGTGAGACAGAGAAGACAAAACAGCGTTTCTCAAGACACCTGATTTCTCTTTTAAAATTCTAAATATCCCCCCAAAAAATAAAATAAAACAAAATTCTAAGCATTAAATCAGAAAGGGAGAAGCTGAAAGTATCTTCTCCCCCGCTTAAAAAAGAATTAGATCTGTGAATCTATCTCTTGGGAAATCAGTAGATGAGTTAAGTTTCTTGATTATTTTGTCTTATGAAGTTCCCTGAAGAATTATACCTAATTCACGCTTTCAGCATTGCAAGCCACCCTTACCTGAAAGATTTAAAAAATGAAAATTTTTAGAGAATATAAAGTATGTTTATATAATTTCTAGTTCATTAAAAAAACAAAATGCAGTTTCTGAAACAATGAAAACACTTAGATGAAAATGGCCATAATCCTCATTTCCGATTCTCCACAGGTAAGTGGAGCATGCATACAGCCTACATACTGCGACAACTGCAATCTAAAGGCTGTCATATGTGTAAACCTTAAAATATGCTAAATGGAACTAGTCAAATGACTCCTTAATATTTATGTGGAAGCAAATGTGATGGCCATTCTTGGTTGTCAACTTGACTACATCTGGAATTAGCTAAAACCCAAGTGGCTGGGTACACCTGTGAAGGATTTTTTTTTTTTTTTGGTTTTTCGAGACAGGGTTTCTCTGTGGTTTTGGAGCCTGTCCTGGAACTAGCTCTTGTAGACCAGGCTGGTCTCAAACTCACAGAGATCCCCTTGCCTCTGCCTCCCAAGTGCTGGGATTAAAGGCGTGCGCCACCACCGCCCGGCTGTGAGGGATTGTTTTAATTAAATCATTTGGCGGGGGAAGACCCACTTTGAATCTGGATCTTTTGAGATGAGGCGATGCACCAAAGAATCTGGGCCACACTTTCTGGTGGCAACACACACAAAGGACACGGAAGAGGGAAGTTTTCGCATTGATGGCAAGACCATTCCTTCACTGGCATTAGAGACTACTGCTTGAGGATTCTGATTTATAATGGAGACCAGATGGGACACCCAGTCTCAAGGACTGAAAAGCTACAGGATTCTTGGACTTTCTGTTGGCAAACAGTCATTGTTGGACTAGCTGACCACAGCCAGTAAGCCATTCTAATAAATCCTCCCACCTCGCATACAGATATTCTGTTTCTCTAGAAAACCTTGACTAAATACACTATACGTGCATTTATGCACACAGATGCCAATAATGTCTGTTTTGCAAGATGATATCCTCACTGAAGTGTAAGTCTAATTAATCAATAAAAAAATACAGGAGTCAGATATTGGGATAAAAACCTGGAAGATTTGAGAACTGGGAGCAACTGCTAACTGCCTCCTACCTTTCTACATCCATAAAGGGCTGAAATTCTGCCCCCCCCCACTTCCTGTCTCTGTCTACTGTCCTCCAAACCTCTACACTAGTGGCTAGCTCCGCCCTCTGACTCCAAGCAATCTTTATCTGTCAAAACACAAGCAAAATATCACACCACACTTCACCATAAAATGTTTCTGAAACCAGTCTAGAAAATACAGTGAGCTCTGTCGTCGGTGCTATGTGGATTCAGTGTCCCTCAAAGTTCGTGTGTGGGAACCACTCTAGATGTATTCACTTTGACAGATGCGACATTAGGAGACAAAGAAGTCATGAGGGAAGATTTTAAGACTATGCCTCTTTAACCCGTGAAAAGGAAAGAAAGGGTGGAGCAAGAAGTCACCATCCGCCAAGCGGAGGACTGGGCACGTAGCTCTCTCGGTGTAGAATGCGTGTCCCAGGTGCAGAAAATCATGAACTAGATCCTCAGCACTGAATAAACCTGGTGCAGTGACAGATGCTGGCAATCCCAGCTTTCTGAAAGTGGAGGTAGGAAGAGCAGAAGTTCAAGCTCACCGTTGTTTGTTGCCAGAGGGTTCAGTCCCAAAGAAACACACAGAGGTCTACATTAATCATAAACTGGTTGGCCTATTAGCTCAGGATTCTTATTAACTCTTTCTTACATCTTAAAATAGCCCATAATTCTGTGGGCACATGTGGAGGCCTGGGCTGCTGCTGGGACCATCCTCTCCTTCTCCTCTATGGGGAGCAGAAGAAGACCCTAGTAACAGGTGAGCAAACTGACAATGCGAGCAGAAAATGTCAACCACAGTTTCCTCCTTCTGGATGAGAACAGCTTGAGACTGCTCCCCTACAAAGACCCTATCAGGATCAGCAAACCTACTTCCTCCCTCCGCGGTGTGTAATAAAGCCGCTGAGTGTCTGGGCTGCTGCAGCTTCTCCATCAGAACCCAGAGCTCCCGAATCACAGCTTTCCTCTCTTCTCCATGAGAGCCCACAGCCCACCAATCATAGCTTTCCTCTCTTCTCCATGAGAGCCCACAGCCCACCAATCATAGCTTTCTTCCCTTCTCCATCAGAAGCCACAGCCCACCAATCACAGCTTTCTTCTCTTCTCCATCAGAACCCAGAGCTCCCTAAACACAGCTTTCCTCTCTTCTCCATGAGCGCCCACAGCCCACCAATCATAGCTTTCTTCCCTTCTCCATCAGAAGCCACAGCCCACCAATCACAGCTTTCTTCTCTTCTCCATCAGAACCCAGAGCTCCCTAATCACAGCTTTCCTCTCTTCTCCAGCAGAACCCACAGCCCACCAATCACAGCTTTCCTCTCTTCTCCAGCAGAACCCACAGTCCACCAATCACAGCTTTCCTCTAAATATAGATGTCATTTTTCACTTCCCACCACCCCAGTCAGGGTTCGAAAGCTGTGCAGGTTGTATGTAGCAGTCTGCCACTTTCACTAAAGCAGAATCTCTCTACCAAACCCATAGCTTCCCCACATAGCTTGTTTTTGCTAGCCCCCTTACTCTGGGGAATCCCCATGTCCTCATTGCAAGGCTGGACTGCTGAGCTTTGCCTGGCAATTGTGTGGGTTCTGGGTGCTCAAATTCTGGCTTTCACTCTTGTACAAAAAGCATTTTAGGGCTGGGCGGTGGTGGTGGCACATGCTTTTAATCCTAGCACTTGGGAAACGGAGGCAGGTGGATCTCAGGCAGATCTCTGATGTGGGAGTGATTTCTTATTAATAAAGAACCTGCCTAGGCCCATTTGATAGGCCAACCCTTAGGTAGTCGGAGAAAACAGAACAGAATGCTGGGAAAAAGAAGCTGAATCAGAGAGTCGCCATGATTCTCCCACTCCAGACAGATGCAGGTTAAGATCTTCCCTGGTAAGCCATCTCGTGGGCTACACAGATTATTAAAAATGGGTTAGATCAATATGTAAGAGCTAGCCAATAAGAGGCTGGAACTAATGGGCTAGGCAGTGTTTAAAAGAATACAGTTTCCATGTAATTATTTCAGGTAAAGCTAGCCGGGTGGCAGGAAGCGGCCCGCCGCCCCTATTACAACAGATCTCTGTGAGTTCAAGGTCAGCCTGGTCTCCAGATCTCTGTGAGTTCAAGGTCAGCCTGGTCTAGGACCCGCTAGGGCTGTTACACAGAGAAACTCTGCTTTAAAAAAACAAAAACAAAAAAATATATAAAAGCACTTTAAGTACTGAACCATTTCTCCATTTTAATCAGTCAGCCTTTGCTGTCATCTAGAGGGGATCACAATGGTGGGGTGACATGGCCTAATTTAGATTTTACAAGAAACCATTTGCCACTGTCTTAATATCTTTTAAGAGAGCAAGGGCAGAGTCTGGACGCTAGTTGAGAGGTTACTGCATTGATCATAGTGAAAGAGATGGATATTTAGCCATCATTAGTACAAATACCTGAGAAAAGTTCAAAAGAGGAAAACTGATTTTGACTCAGGGTCTCCTGAAAGCTGCCTATTAGGCACAGAGGATACTATGGAATGAAGTTGTGTATTTCATGGTGCTTAAGCCAGACAGTCTGACAGACAAGATGGGAGTGGCCTCCAGTGATCCACTTCTCCACCTGGGCAACATCTTCCACAGATTTATTAGCTCCTAATAGCCCTTTCAAAACCTGAATCCATCAACAAAATACAAATGAAGGCAGAGATCCTCATGGCCCCTTTATCTCCCCAAAGTCCCATGGGTGAAAGCTACTTATAAGGACCAAGTCTTCTGTTCTTGAGCCCTTTTGGAGGATACTTCCTATCCAGACCATAATAGCTGGTAATGGAGAGGAGGACAGAGTGCAGAGTGTGTGTATGGGGGAAAGATGCCCAGTTTGATTGAGAACATACAAGCTAGAAAACAACTGTTTAGTCTGCTCTCCATTGCTGTAATAAAACGCCCAAGGTTATATTGTAATGGTCTGTCCTGTCCCTTTAAGAGACAAGCCCCGCCCACTCCCTTCCCCATTCAACAAGGCAAGAGGATCTTCCCTTTCTTCTGCCTGAGCTCCTCTCTCTCTCTCTCTCTCTCTCTCTCTCTCTCTCTCTCTCTCTCTCTCCTCTCTCCTCTTTCCTCCTTCTCCCCTCTCTCCCTTTCCCTATTCCCTCCATAACCCACTAAATAAATATCCACTTTCTCTGCATGGTGTGCCTATCCATCTCTGTCTTTCACCCACTGCAGCTCCTCATGGGACCCGCTAACCCATCGAGGTCTCTCATCCACTGTGCAGCTCCCTGCCTTGGACCTGCTTCCCATCATGGTCTGCTGCCCTCTGCATCTGGACCTTAGCTGACCCTCAGGGAACCGCACCATTTTATTTTTACCATTACATATATAATTTGTAAGGAAAGGAGGTTCATTTAGTCCACAGGTCCAAGACTGTGTTATTGGCTTTTCTTAATTCCAGCAAGAAATTAACCCAGAGTTGTTCTATAGCGACTCATTTGCCAGTCAGGAGGGAACAGTGTGACCTTGCCATCTACTGCTGTGGAACTGTGTGGGTAGAGGCAAGCCTTGTTTACGTGCTATTGCTGGATTCCACACAGTCTTTAATTCCAAAATGCCTTTCATTCAGTCTTATTCACTTGATGAATAAAATAATTGCTTTGCCAGCTATTGTAATGAGTACTCAGAATTTAAAAAATGGTAACAATAATGAAGTAAAGCACAAGTCTATCAATTGTGGAGGCTTGAAAGTATGAGCCTGATTGCTCGTTGACCAAAGGTCAGAGAATTGGGGCTTTCCTCTAGTTCCTCAATGTTATTGTGCTTCTACCTCAAAAAAAAAAAAGCCCCACCTAAACATTAATCAGAGAGTTCTGCTCTCTCAAGGTTATTGTCAACAGGAGTGGCTAATTTCCAGACCTTGTGCTCCAGGAATAAACAAGAGTCTAAGGGTCCAGCTAAGTTCCAGTTCCCTTCATGGAGATAATGTGACATTCCACCCAGGGAATGGTTTGCCTATAGTGTGTTTTGGTCTAGGGTGTGAGCGTGACTTAGTGACTTGTTTTGTTCTAGTAACAGAATGTTTAACTATTAATGTAGCCCACAACTTTCAATTGGTATGTTCAATTCCTTATATTATGTTAATGCAGTCTTTTGTCTTACTCCTACCTTTGGAGTCTAGGGTGTTGGACTCTAGCGTCCAAACACCGAGAAGGAATCACCCCCAGAGACCATCTCACACACCACAGCCGATGCAAAAGCATGAGGATTTTATTAATTCTGTCATGACAGGGTCCCCCAGCATTCGGGAAGCCAAGGGACCTCGAATAGCGGGTACAGTCTACTTTTAAAGGGGCCACAGAAGCAAGGGGGGTTGTTCTTTGACTATTCTGATTGGCTTATTTGAAAGGGCTATTACCAATAATTGACTGGAGAGCTGTTGCCAGATCAGATGAGGTAAGAGGTCATTTTGACCCTGTTTCCCAGGGGACCGAACCAAAGCATACGTATATGGGTAATTGTTCAGGAACTGAGTATGTGCGTGCGAGTGTAGCTGTTAGGTGCTTGGTTCCCAGGGGAGGAGGAGAAGCACTATGGCACAGAGGCTGAGAGGATTCAAAAATGGCTTTAGGATTGTCTTAAAGTCTTACAGGGGTATTTTAAGCAGTTGGAAATTAAACACAGGCAAATTTTCAGTACTCACTGGAATTCCCTACTGATACTATCCTATATGTTTCTCTGTTTTATTATTTTCATTTGCATCTTCATATTCTTTACTATATTTCTAAATCCCCAGGCCTTTACCTTAGCAAGAGGTAATCTTTGTCATAACTGGTCCCCAAAAACCAATGAGAATCTTTCAGGTTAGAGCAGTGTCCACATGAGAAACAAACTTTAAGTGTGACACCCACAAACACAACTAGATCACATTTTGTGAACTTACATTTATTGTAAACCATATGCTTAGAATTTGTTTAAATGTGCTGGTATTACCCCTTCAACTGCTTTTATGATCCACTGTTGGACTGGACTGCAAGACCTTGAGTGAAAAAAACAGAGGAGAAGGAGGAAGAAACTATAATAAGGAGAAACATATGCACATAGACAGGAGTAAGGCTGGAAGCCCAGGATGTGGCCATGGTAGGGAGGGCTTTAAGAGATGGTGTTAAATTTATTATTTTGCTTATAGCCTCCAATACTATGAAAGTTTTTGGCAAAGAAGCAATACAAATTAAGAACACTTGCAATGGGATAGCTATGCAAAAGACATTTTCATAATGCCAGCAAGTATGAGGATGCCCGCTGGGCAGTGGTGGCACATGACTTTAATCCCAATACTTGGGAGGCAGAGGCAGGTGTGATGGCAGGAAGATACAAAATAATCCCACACTAGTTCAGAATTATGTATAATAAAGGGTTATTTACTTAGGGAAGACTTACGGATCACTTTCCTAAATCACAATCCTCTGCATGGACAGGGAACAGGAACAGAACAGCTGGAAGTGAGAGCCTGAAGCAAGAGAATGAGCGAACATTTTACAACTGCATTGATAGTGTAAGAGACAACACCCAAGTAGGCTGATATCTTAAAGGCTCTTGGATAAAGGAGCAGAAAGAGCTCCCACAGCAACTCCCACATTTGTTTAAATAAGAGAGTTCCAAACCCAATACAAAACTATATACACTAGGAACAGATATCAAGTATAAGATCAGAATTACAACCAGCATAAACAATATTAAGCAAGAAACATATGCTAAATGTGTTAATAAACATTCTATCCTAAGGAGTCCAAGTCTTATATTGGAAATGGCTTGACTAGAACATAAGAGGATAGTAACTACGACAACATAATCTTCAACCTCATTGAAGGACTAAGAAGGGAGATAATATTACTTGAGTAGCCAGGAAGTTCAATCAAGCAGCTTCCAGAATATGCAGTAGAGTAGATGACAGAGACAACTGGCTGACTGAGCAATCATCCAAGGTCTTATTTTACAATGTTGAAGCAACCAACTCTGGATAAGGCCTAAAGTAACTGACAGACCATTTTCAGAGGCAGGAAAAATTCCAAAACTGTCATACCTTGTCTTGGCAAGATTTGACAGTCTTTTTTCTTGTATCCTACTTGTCCAGTCCAGACATCATGCACTTTGTCAGTGGTCAGTCATGGGCAGTTTCTTGCCCAAAGGTCAGTTGTGGCGAGAAGACAAACTCCAAGTATAGTGTTTTTTTTTGTGCTCAACACTCTCTTGGGAATAGATTGGTGCTGCCAGGAGCAATCATATCTCATGTCAACAGAATCCTAAGTTATTGAAATGCCATGTTCTACAGATCTTTGAAGTGGTTGAAGGTTACCTATCTATATAGAATACAATCTCTACGTATCTAAAGAACCTAATTAGTCTGACTAAAAGTATAACAAACATGAGTGACTATTGACTTAATACCTATATAACTTAAAGATTAAGACTTCATATAAGAATATTAAACAATCTTTAAACAACTGTGCAGTAAATGAGGACAATGACATAACAATGTAAACAATGTATAAATATCTTAATCAGAGGTAGAAATATATAATGCAATATGATAAATATATCCTAAAATTGTATCAATACACAAAATGTTTTAAAAAGAGGTAGAAACATGCATGCATACAATATGACAAAATAACTTTGCATAGGTGTACAAATATTATAATCAGAAATAACAAATATAATTTGAACTTTATCAATATATAAGAAACTATACAAGTGTAAATTGTCCATAAATAACAGCTCACAAGTATTCACTGTATTACTCACTATTATTACTATTATTAATGTGAATAAATTCACATTAAATTACCTATTATGCTATTCAATCTTCCCCTTTTTTTGAGATCTCTAGACCTTCATAATTTTTACCCTAACCCCCAACCCATGTGAGTAATAATCCACCCTTAAATGGTATCCCTAACTGTGAGGACAAAATTTTTTAGGAGAGGGGATGTCACCTTCTAGAATTGCTTCCTGCTGTCATGGGGGTGATGTTTTTTCTATGGGATCCTGTAAAAGTAAAATGATGGTTAAGTTTCAAGACTGCTGTTTTGTATAATTACAAATGGTCTCTGAGTGGTCAATAGGATCTTTTTGTTAGTTGTTTATTTGTTTTGAAGTTCTTATTTGGAGTTCTGGACAGAATGTTGTAAGAAGGTGCACCATTTTCACAGCTGATACCCCAAAACTGGTATCATCGTAGTGTTATCAGCATCATGACATCATATCAACTAGGTGGAGCCATTGTTATGGGGCCCCATCTTCTTCCTGGAAGCTTCAAAGATTACTGCAGGAAAATCTACTGTTCATTGTAGAAAACTCAAGCATTATTCATATAGACACATATTCAGTGAAAGATACAAGATAAACAAAATGGGCATGGAGAAAAGTAAAATATTTCATTAAATTCTATCTTCTTCCTGTCCCATACCAGACGGTTCCTGACATGAGACAGAAATTCTGAATTTCTCGTTTAACAACATGCTTGGATTTAGAGAAGGATAGACACTGTCCAACTCCAAAGTCAGCTCTTATTAAGTAGAGATGCATATGTGTCCAAATAATCAAATTTTATCATGCAGATAATACAGCATCATAAGGCAGATTTCTCTTTGCTTGTTGATTCTTTTTGGATAACTATCTTTTTCTTTAGGAATCTAGATGTCCAAGGTCTCTCCAATCTTTGAAAATGCATATTTTCCTACAAGGACAAGAACAGAACCCTGCCCCAACTTTTTTGAGGTTTTCTTACCACCTGTATGATTGTCACTTCTGTGGATGAGCCATCATTTCTCTTTCTCAAGAGGTTTCTTTTTTTCAAACCAAACCTTTATCAATTTTTATTGTATCCATAGCTTTACTTCTCCTGTGGAAACAAGAGCAGAACCTCTTCCCCAATGTAGCACATCTCCTGGTTTCCATTGTTAGGTCAGCATATCCTTGAAATATACTGGCTGATTTAATTCAGAGGTTTTTTTTCTATTATCCAATGTCTCTTTGCTGTTGTTGTTCCTTTCTAATTAGCATTAAGAGAATTCAAGGTTAATAAAGCATTTATACATTCTATTTCTGGGGGTATTTTCCATCCCTGTCTGTTTGTTTAACATATCCTTTATAGTTTGATTTGATCTTTCCATAACTGCCTGATCTCTAGAATTGTTTGGTATACCTGTAATATGCTTCTTATTATAATGCAAAAACTGTCTCATTTTCTTAGACACATATGCTGGACCATTGGCTGTCTTTATTTGTGTAGATATGATCATGATGGCCATAACTTCTAATAAATGTGTGAGAACTGAATCAGCCTTTTCTGAGTGCAAGGCAGTTGCCCATTGAGAACCTGAATAAGTTTCAATGGTGTGGTGTACATATTTTAAATTTCCAAATTCTGTAAAGTGGAATACATACATCTGCCAGATCCGATTCCTTTGAGTATCCTTCGTGTTACTCCTTGATGGCAATGGTGTTTGGTCAGGTATTATTCTAACAGCCATTTCACAGACTGGAAATATCTCCTAATAATCTTTGAAAGTCATTAAGAGTCCACAATCAGTCTCTTCTAATTTGTGCCTTTTGTGTTCTATTTTTCTGTAAACCTATTTTGCAACCTAAGTAATTGACAGAATATCCTCTTTGTATATTTTTTTTCAGGAGCCATTTGTAATCCCTATCTAGGCAAAACTTTTTTACTTCTTCAAACATTCTTTGTAAAGTATCGGCATTTGAGTCAGATGACAAAATGTCATCCATGTAATAGTAGATTACAGACTTAGGAAATTGCTTGTGTATTATTTCCAATGGCTGATTTACAAAGTATTGGCACAGGGTGGGACTATTGAGCATTCCCTGTGGGAGGATAGTCCATTGGTATCTCCTAGTAGGCTGAGAATTATTATAAGTAGGCACTATGAAAGCAAATTTTTCTAGATCCTTTCCTTGTAAAGGTATAGTGAAGAACAATCTTTTAAATCAATAACTATAAGATGCCATCCTTTTGGTAATAGAGAAGGCAGAGGAATTCCAGACTGTAGAGGGCCCATAGGTTGGATAACCTTGTTGACAGCTCTTAGATCTGTCACCATTCTCCATTTTGCAGATTTCTTTTTAACAACAAATACAGGAGAATTCCAAGGGCTGGTTGATTCTTCAATATGTTATACATCTAATCACTCCTGTATCAGGTGTTCTAAAGCTTGCAATTTGTTTTATTTTAAAGGCCATTGTTTAACCCATATGAATTTCTCAGTTTACCATTTTAAAGGCAAGGCTGTTAGTACCTCTGAAAGTTTGCTAGTTTCTTGATGTTCTTGTACAGCCTGAATGTCTGGTGACCTATTTTTATAATATCCTTCCTAGAAACATGAGTTTTGGGGACTGCACTAATGTTTACATGCGTATTTCTTTGCTGCAAATAGGTCACAACCTCATAAATTTGCTGCAATCTTAGCTACATATGGCATTAGCCTTCCTTTCTGCCCTTCTAGCCCTATGCATTCAACCCACCTTGTTCTTTGTTTTACTTGAGATAGGGTTCCAATTCCTTGGAATTGAATATCCGCCTCTTGAAGAGACCAATCTGGATGACAAGACTGGAGTAATGATAGTCACATCTGCGCCTGTGTCTAGTAATCTCTCAATTGCAATATCATTTATACCCACTCTTAGCTTTGGTCTTTGATTATTTATAGAAGTCTGCCAAAATATACATTTTCTCTTTCCTACTGGAGTTGTTTACTCTTCCTCCAGGTTGATTCCATCATCCAGAACAGTATAGTTGTTTGTTTGTTTTTTTTTTTTTTTTTACAGTAGGCACTAGATTGTTTAATTTTCCTGGTGAGACATGTTCTCCACAGTTTCTGGGAATGGATGGACTTTGTTGGACATTGGGGCCTGTGAAAGGCCCCCCAAGGAGTTTTCCAGTAGTATCGAGTTGCCTTCTTTGTCTCTTACTGACCTACATTTGTTAGTCCAATGTCGTCCTTTGCCACACCTCCTACATATACCTGAAGGCTGAGTCCTCCTATTCTTGCTGTTCCTATAAGAGACATTATTCCTAGGAATTCCCTGTCTACAGTCCCTTCTTAGTTGTCCTATTCTTCCACAATTAAAATATTTAGTATTTTGGTGTCTCCTTATACCATTGGAAATTGCTTCTCCTATCCAAGCTTCAGTACATACTCAAATATTTCAGCATTCATTGTATGCAAGATGCATTCATCTATGGGTGCTGATCTGACCTTTACAGACCCAAGCATCTTCTTACATTCTAAGTTGGCATTTTCAAAAGCCAAGGATTCAATTAGTGCATGTCTAGCTCCAGAGTCAGTCACTCCTAATTGTTTAGCCTTAGTCAATCTTTGTAAGAAGTCAGTAAAGGGTTCTCTCTGTCCCTGTTTAACCCTAATATATGACTCAGTCCTCTTTCCTAGTTCCTGTATCCTGTCCCATGCATTTAAAGCTGCTGTGCTACATAGTGACAAGGTGCATTGGTTGTAGCGTGCCTGTTCCTGAGGATCAGGATCTTGGAAAGTCCAAATCCTTTTGCTTTCCCCTGTTGTTCTAAAATTTTTGCCTCTTCTCTCAAATAACACTTGAAAATCAGCTGAGGTCCAGCTTCTAGGACTGCTGAGAAGCCAATCATGTGGGGTAGCCTTAGTGCTTGAAGACCATGTTTTTTCCATTTTCCTGACAACTGGTGAATTTAGTCCTTAAGAAACTATTGCTTCTTTTATTTCTTTTAGATTGCTCATATGTATCGATTCCCATGCATATTCTTTGACTACCTTAGGGTATTTTGTGCCAGATGGTTTTTCTGAGGAAATTAGCAGATATGCAGTTGAAACTCTGTGTAAGACATTCCAGGGTCTGGCATGTACTGATAAGGCTAAATTCTGTCCTTGTACCTTCTGTCCCTGCTCACCAATTTCAATATATTACTCAATCTTTTCAAATCTTTTTACTACTGCCTTTTAAAAAGTCTGAATCTCCTATCCAGTGTTCTGTTCTAATGTCTTCACTGAGGATTCCAACTTGTCCAGTAAAGATAATGTCTCATCCTTGGATATATCATAACTTTTCAACAGATTCCAACAGTTAGATTCAACAGCACAAATTCTTTTTTTTTTTTTTTACGAGACAGGGTTTCTCTGTGGTTTTGGAGCCTGTCCTGGAACTAGCTCTTGTAGACCAGGCTGGTCTTCAACTCACAGAGATCTACCTGCCTCTGCCTCCCGAGTGCTGGGATTAAAGGCGTGCACCACCACCACCTGGCTACAGCACAAATTCTTTCAGATAATTTTTTCCTGTAGTATTAAATCATTTTTTTTAAAAAAATGAGACAATATTGAAAACAAAGCTAATTCCTAGAATCAAATAATAGGAAGGAAAATAGCATAAGTCTTGCACAATACCTTCCATGATGTAAGCAAAATAATTATTGAATCCTGGATGTTATCAGTCATTTTTTTGTTGTTTTTCAGCTCTTACCTGTCCTATAGTAATTGCAATGAATTGAAGTATGTGTCATGATCGTTATCAGCCAGCAGATTCGCAGTTGCAGCCACGTGGCCCAGAGATGCTAGCAGCAGCACATGCTGCTTACTTAGGTACTGAAAAAAATATGCTGTGTATAACAAATTAAGAACAGTTATTAAGGCAATCAAATGATTCAGAGAGTTGGGGCCCAGGATAAAGAGAAAACCCAAAGTTTTCCATCAGTGTGAGTTGTGGAATGTGTGCGCCGTGGGGATCACAGGCAGCAGTGTGTGGGCTGGTGTGTGGGTAGCTAGCCGCAGAATGCTGAGCAGCAGCCTGCTGTGTCTGAGGGCCAGCTAAAGCTGTGGATGGGAGAGACAGTGCCCAACATGCCACGAGGCTGGCAGACCAATCCCAAAAAGTGTGAACTGGTCCCCATGGGCTGACCAAATCCACTAAAAAGCCTGAGAGAACTTGGGAAGTTATTCTAGATAGAAAAGAATAAAGTTAAGCATGGCTTCTTTATAGCAGCACTTTCTCAGGTGGGCTCTGCTTGCTCTCATTTAAGAGAGGCTTCCTGACTCAGCTTTAGCTGTAAAACCTTGCAGCTCTTTTAAGAGGTCCTGGCACAAAACACTTAAATGGTGTTGATGAGAGCTGACCACATACTTTTTGGTGGTGGCAGGGACCTTGAAAAACCATAGAGTGTGGCAAAAAAAACATGGCTCCTGCCAGTACCTCTGACATGAGACTAGAATCTTATAGAACTAAGGAATGGGCTGCATCCAGCCATCAAAGCCATGGCTTTAATCCTAGACATACCACTTAGCCAATTAAAGGCTCATGTCATCATAAAAAGAGAGATACAGTAAAGATAGTGTCAGACAAAAAAGCTTCAAAGCAATTTATTTAAAAATATATGCAGGCTTGGGAAAGAAAAAAAAGAAGGAAAAAAGAAAAAAGAAGGATAAAGTACTTAAATAAAAAAGAAATAGAAAGAGTAGTTGGGTGTGATGGCACACACCTTTAAACCCAACACTTGCAAGACAGAGGCAGACAGATGTCTGTGATTTCAAGGACAGCCTGGTCTACAGACAGATTTCTAGGACAAAGATACATAGAGAAACCCTATATCAAAAAGTCAAAAATTAAAAATAAAAAAAAATAGAGTTTAAAATAAAGCCACATAAAGATTAAAAACACACAGAGAATCCAGATACTGTGTGTTATTATATTATCTTTGAATTGTTTGAATGCTGAGGAAGGAGCAACAGCTGCTAAAAGATATTTGTTTATCAATGTTGCCAAATTAATCCAAAATAGGTATTTTGAAAATACCTTGACTTCAAAATTGAAGTCAAAAGGTATCTTTAGAGAAGAGTTTTTGCTTTTGTTTCCACAGGAAATGAGAGGCTGTGGATTCTTTCCAGATTAAGAAAAATCAAGTTTGATCAAGGAAGTCCCCCTGAGAAATCTCCAATAGGAGTGATGGCTCAGATGTCTGAGTTTTGCAGCCAGAATAGATTCAAGGCTGCTGCTTGAGATAATCAAGCCTCACAGGATACTCCAGTCATGACTTGATTATAATTGTAAATTTTCGTTAGGTCTCCATAAGATTTTCAGTGCCCCCAATCAGCAGGAAGTAGTCTAGAAAACTACATTCACATTCCCCCAAAATGGACTATGCATATTTTCCTTTGTTTAGAATGTTGGTTACAAGTTGTTATGGATAATGCTCAGGAGAAAAGCTAAACAAGGATATTAGATTCAGAGTTCTTGTTTAAAAAAGGGTGGGCAGAAATGCTGTGAGACAATGGTCTTTTATCTTGTCACTTGTATTATTTTTAATAAAATGTTGATTGGCTAGTAGCCAGGCAGGAAGTATAGGCAGGGTGATGGTGACCAGGCAGGAAGTAGAGGTGTGGCAATGAGAATTATAGGAAGAGGAAAGTTTCAGTCTGCAGTTGTCACCCAGACACAGAGCAAGCAAGATGTGACTGCCTCGCCAAAAAAGGTACCAAGCCATGTGGCTAACACAGACAAGTATTATGAGCTAGTATAAGTTATAAGAGTTAATAAGAAGCCTGCGCTACTAGACCAATCAGTTTATGATGAATGTAGACCTCTGTGTATTTCTTTGGGACTGAATGACTGCGGGACCTGGTGGGACAGAAATCTCTGTCAACACAGGCAGATCTTTATGTGTTTGAGGCTAGCCTTTTCTACAAAGAGAGTTTCAGGACAGACTCTACGCAGAGAAACTCTGTCTTGAAAAACAAACAAACAAACAAACAAAAACCCCAAAACCCAAAACAAAGAAACAAACAAAAAAAAGCTGAGGATGCCCAGATGGAACTGTGGCTCTCTCCCTTTCTCCTCCCTCCTTTCCTTCCCTCTTTCTGGATTCACCTCCCTCCTGTCTACCCACTCTTGGTATCATTGTGCCAGATGATGGAGACATAGTGATTAAAAACATACCACACCTGCTTTCAATGTGCTGTGGTCAAGTAGGTAAGATAAAAAAAAATGAAGATGTCAGCTATAGGCAGGGAAATGAACATCCTGACAGTGTTTTATGGACTTTGTTGGTGAAATGGAGAGTTAGATGAGGAAGCTTCCTAGAGCAGATTGAGCACAGAGAAGGAGCCAGACCTAAGTACAGGTAAATTCCATTCTTCTTGATTACTTGTTGGCTTGTCTGTGTGAAAAAGGAAGAGCAGATGCTGTGGAACAATCCTTCTGTAAACTATGAATATGTATTGCTCTCATTGGTTAGTAAAGAAGCTGATCAGCCTATAGAAAGGCAAGAGAAAGTTAGGTGGAACAATCAAACTGATGATACTGGAAGGAAGAGGGGTGGAGTGAGTCTCTGGCAGGCGCAGGGAGAGCAAGATGGCCATTCCTTAAGGAGAAAATGTACCAAGCCACGTGGCAAAACATAGATAAGAAATATGGTTTAATTTAGGTGTAAGAGTTAGCTAGTAACAAGCCTAAGTTATTGGCTGAGCATTTGTAATTAATGTCGAGTCTCCAAGTTGGTTATTTGGGAAGCCTCTGAGGAATGGGAAAACTCTGCTGACAAGCAGAGGATCTGTTTCAAAACAACAACAACAAAACAAAAAACAAAAGCCAAATTTCAGGTATTGTGTAACATACCTTTAATTGCAGCACTCAGGAGGTAGACAGATCTATGCGTTTGAAGCCAGCCTGGTCTTCGTAGGGATTTCCAGGCCAGCCAAAGCTAGGTAGTGAGGCTTTGTCTCAACAAAAACAAACAAATAAACAAACAAACAGATAAATAAGCAGATAGATAAACAGATAAATAAACAAGTAGGCAGATAAATAAATAAGAAAGGACAGAACTGAAAAGATGGCCCAACTGTTAAGAGCACTTGCTGCTCTTGTAAGAGGACCAGCTTGGTCACCAACACCCACATAACAGCTTACCCATATCCAGTGCCAGAGGACTCAACACTTTTTTCTGGCCTCTATGGGTACCAAGCACAAACATGGTGCACACAAACATACATGCTTGCAAATATTCTCACACATAAAACAACAAACCAAACAAACACTAATTCCAAAGCCAAACAGAGACGGTTTATACATGCTTCTCAGAATAATACTGCTCCAGGGCTATAGGCCTAGTAAAAGTTAGGAATAAGTGGCAGTGAGATGCCTCAGCAGGTAGATCTGCCTGCTACTGTGGCTGAGAACCTGAATTTAACCCTTGGGACCCATATAGTGGGAAAAGAGGACCAACTCTTGAAGATTGTCTTCTGGCCTCCACACGTACACACGTGCTTTGGTAGAACAATGACAGACTCTGGGGTGGAGGTGGGATGATAGGGGATGGGGATGATTGCATACCCTTGCGTGGAAAGTAAAGGAAGGAGAAAGACTGTCACTCTGAGTAAATTTCTAAATGCAGATCTCTCAGCTCTAGGAGAAGAAAATGCAAACAGGGCCAAAGGAGAGAAATGAGTAGCAGTCCATTTGTTTTGAGTGGGTACTCTCAGTGAAAAAAATCATTACACTTATTTACTGTGTGCATTTTATTTATTTATTTATTGTGTGTAAGTGTGTGGGGGGAATGATTTTATTTTATTATTCTCATTCTCTATCTCAGGGTACCCACGTGAAGGGGTCAAAGAACACCTTTGAGGAGTTTGTTCTCTTCTTCCACCTTTTCGTGGGTTCTGGGAACCGGACTCAGGTTGCCAGGCTTGTGTGTCAAGTATCTTTATCTGCTGAGCCATCTCGCTGGCTCCAACAGGCCCTACTCTTCTATCTGGTAAACTGTATTATCCACAGCATCTAGAACATTGCTTACCTCTTAGCAGTGTTCAAGAAATACTTGTTAAACAGGGTGTGGTGGCGCAAACCGGTAATCCTAGCACTGGGGAGCTGGAAGCAGGAGGCTCAGGAGTTTAAGGACAGTCTTGGTTATATAATGAGTTGGAGACTGAATTGGGCCATTGGAAACCCAAACCACTCCTTTCCCCATGAAAGAAAGAGTTGTTGACGGGTAGTCAATCAGCCTTGGAACCTCGGATGGTCAAGGTGAACTGCAGGATCAAGGTCACAAATACCTCATTTATGACACAGCTGAGACCTGAATTCTGATTCTTCATTTTCTAGCCTGCCCAATTTTGGAGGCAGGTCCTAGAAAAAGAAGTCTGTTTCCCGTTCTCCAATTCACATCCTCCATCGCTGAAATTACTAAACTAAATTACATCACTGAATTACTAAGTAATTAATCACTAATTGATTTTCATCGGCCTTGAGAAAGGCTAGGAGTCTTCCACGTCCTGGAACTCTAAGTTTCATGGCAACTGATGAATGAACAAGGTCCCTCACAGCCCACAGGCATGAACACCCTGACATCTGTGCTCTTGAAGTGTGTTCAACACATCACCACTCAGAATCACCTGGGTGGGGGAAGACAGACGCCGAATCTTGAAGTGTGTTCAACACATCACCACTCAGAATCACTTGGGTGGGGGAAGACAGATGGATGCCGAGTCTTGAAGTTTTAAACAGTAAAGGTCTAGATATATAGTTGATTTGGAGGGATTTCCACTAGGCCATGCTTCTGAGTCCCTTCCCTCTCTATCATGATGGTACATATAAAAAGTGAAAATATTTCCGTGTCATGGTGAAGCAAACCTAGGCTGTCTTCTTGACAATACACATCTTGCTTAGAATCCTGCTCATGTACCAGTGAGGAGAACAAGCAGAAGAAAGATATGGATTATACTGTGTTTCCACACCATCAAGACAGCATGAGAATATGTATGTTTGCAGGATTTTGTGACTGGTATAGTATTTGAGTATAGATAATACTATTATAAGAATATTGAGAATACAAGGTTGCTAAAAGAAGATACTCATTTTCTTTAAAAAGTGAAAAAAAAATACCCCACCAAGCCCAATCCCTGTTATAGTTTGTTTTATCCGACTGAGGTAACTTCTGGAAGGAGGGGCCATGTGAGGGATTGTCTATCTTAGTTTGGCCTGTGGGCATGCTGTGCGGGAGTGGCTTGGTTTTGTATTGATATGGGATGACCCAGCCCGTAGTGGGCTACTTCATTCTCTGCATTTGGATCACTAGCTGACTTAAGTTCCTGCCTTGACTTCCTGGAAATAAGAGACAATAAACTTGAGAATGTGAGTCAAATAAAACCCCTTTCTGTGAAGATTGCTTTTGCCAGAGTATTTTTTTTTTTAAATCACAGTACTCGGAGACCAAATTATAACACGGCATATTTATGTTATGAACCTGCTCTAAGCATTTATATACAATAACATATTTATAGAAAGTCACTTGAATTTTTTTTTAAAAACGCAGATGCCGGGCCCCTACTTGAGAACCCTTAAAGTAAAATCTTGGGGATAGGAGATGTGCAGACTTGGGTGCCTGCCTAGGTGTTCCAAGGGATGGTAGCAGTGAAATCTTAGACATTTGTACAGAGCGCCTCTTCAGCTTAAAAGAGAGCCCAGCTGGAAATTTCCACCCTGCTGTGCGTCTCAGCTGATCCTTATTGCCTTGGAATAGAGAAGATAAGTACAATAAATACTGAATAGTTGAGTCATCTAGGGAACAGATGGAAGGAGCGAGGGCTCCAATAATGGGAATCAGCTGGAGTAAGGTCAGGTTCAGGAGAGGCCAGGCAAGTCACGGAGCAGCGGGGCTTGCACACAAGATGTTTAGAGCATCTGGCTCTAAAGACATGCAGGACACGTTGTACATGGTGTTTCACGCTTCTAGCCTCTAACGCAGCAGCACAAAGTAACTATCAAAACTGAGCTCGGATTTCAACAGGTGTTGAACACTGAGTCAGCAACCAGGTACGGGGCAGCTGCTGAGGATCTGATAGCCCAATAGATTGCGTTTTTCCAAATCTTGAGTCTTACTACCGTGTGGCGATCGCTGTTGGGTGCCTACTTCCTAATCAGTTGGTGCTTTTGTTGGCTGCCTACAAGCAGCTATTTTGTCATCTTAGTCCCCCTCCCCCACCAAAGGAAAAAAAAAGAACTCTGGATTTTCATAGCTTCGCCCAAGAGCCGTTCTGAGTGGAAGGAAGGTTAGAGTTGGGATAGCTATGCCCTCTCAACAAGTTCCGGGGTGGCGCAAGGACTGATATAACGTGCTAGTCATTTACAAGCACAGGTTTCACTAAGTCATTCCCGGCACCGGGAAGAGAGCAGGCAAAAATAATCAAGAGGTGTGTAGTCTGCATTCTGCATCCAAATGCCTGAAAACAAAAGTCGACAATTTCTCTCCCACTATTATTAACTTGCGGGCCTTGCTCGCTAGACGTTGTCACCTGCTCCGCCTTCTCACGCCCCCATGGTTTCCGAGTGGGAAGGGAGGATGGAGGCAGGGGCTGGGTCCCCCAGCACTGAGTCTTGCCTTTTCTTGGAGCAAGTCCGGATCCTCAGTGCGAAGCCGCTCTCCGTGACTTAGCAGTAACCTAGGACTGGAGGGACTGGTTTGGGCTTCCCAGGTGGGGGCCAGGAGTTTTAAATGGCTTTCGGACCCCTCCCCGCTCTTGGGTGGGGGCTGTAATCTTTGGCACCTGCGGCGGAGGTGTCCGCCTCGTTCTCCGGGTTGCCTCCCCACCTGCCACGTGCGACCTGCGTGCACCACCTCCCCCTCCACGGAGCGCGTCCCCTCCCCAAGCCGCGCTGGGTGGGTCTCAGGGACCCGCGGCCTGTAACCTGCCCTCCGCCTGCGCTCGCTCTTCGGTCGGAGGCAGAGCCCGGAGCGCAGATCCAGGCGGGAAGGGACGGCCGGACGGCTGGGCGCCGCGGGCCGCCGCCGCACCGGGCATGCTCAGTGGCACGGCCGGCTAGGTGGCCCGCGAGCTGCACCCGGATCTGCGCGGCGGCGGCGGCGGCGACGTGAGCGCGCAGGGGGGCGGCGGCCTCGCCTCGTCTCTGTCTCGGCGCCGGGCTCGGGTGGGTGACGCGCAGTGCCGGGGCGATGTCGGATTTTGACAGCAACCCGTTTGCGGATCCAGATCTTAATAATCCGTTCAAGGTGAGCGCCAGGCCGCGGCCCTAGCCCGCGCCGAGCGTCGCGGTGGCCGCGGAGGCCCTGCCCCGAGGGTCTCGGGTCGCAGCGTCACCGGCTCAGCCACCAGCCTGGAGGGTCGCAGCGGGCCGCGGACCCGGAGAACCCGGAGCGGAGCCGGGCAGGTGTGGCCGCCAGTACTCCGGCCGGCACGGAGGGCCGCGGGGCGGGGGCCGGGAGGCCGGGGTTCCCGGGCTGGGTTGTCATGGGGACCTGGCGCCGGTGCTGCGTGCGGTGATGGCAGAGGTGCACCGGAGAGAGGCGCGGGCACACGGACGCTGCGATAAAAAGATAAAGGGGTGTTTTTATTATCGTAAGTCGGTGGCGCCCAGAGCCACCAGTGGCGCTGCCAGAGGCCCCTTTCCCTCCGGGCCCAGCTCAGGGGAACCGGCAGCTAACAGAAGTTAAAAATAAACATCTGGAAACAATAGTGCACGCGGACAATTCCCCACCTAGCTGCTGTTAGCGAGGTGGACCTGGGCCATTTTCCAAGCTGGGAGTGCGTCACCCGGGCTGTTTGAGGGTTCCGTTCCTCACGTGAGTTGCTTTCCTTGGAGTAGACATGCTCCCCAGCCTCCGGAAGGGCTTGGGACAGAAATGGCCTGGCAGGCCTTTTAAATGTTGGTCATCTGCTTTCAAATTAATGCCGCGACCGAACTTTGCCTTGAAAACTACTTTAGGTCTCTTAATGACTGTGAGGCATAGCAAGGCAATTTCTTCCAACTGTTAGCTTGGTTAGTCGTTTCTGCAGTGCAAACTTTAATTTGTAGTCACAAAGGTGAAATAGGAACTAATTTGTGGTCACCCAAGTGCGGCTTCTGGCTTCTTGGGCTTACCGGATTTTAGTCCTTTTGTGGCTTGCCAACAGTATTGGAGGAAACAGCACCCCTGTCCTGATGGTTTAACCTCATGACTTCATGAAGGATTATTTTAATGAAGCCATCCTACTTATACTTGACAGCTGGACTCATTTTACAAAAATACAGAGGCAACTGTCACTCTCTTCTCTCATTCATTTGCTTTGGTTTTTGTTTTTCGTTGTTTTGAGGCAGGGCATCACTATGTGGCTGGTCGGGAACTTTCTACTGTCCTACCTCAGCCTCTCAAATGCTGTGATTACAGATGAGCTACCTAGGCGCATTTTAAAGGAAGTTCCCTGTTCCCCAACCCCTACCTGAAGTTTTCTTTTATTTACACATTTTCACTTCTGTGTTGTGAAAAATTGTGCTTTTCTTAAATTATGGATACCCAAAAGAAACATTTCATAATTTGCCAGGTGGGTGTTATTTAAAAACATTTAAAGGTAAAACATTAAGAACCCATTTGCCTCTCCTAGCTGCGATAATTCTTTGATGCTGTTTATTATGCATTTGACCACGTGGCTGTTGATTTTACATTTGGTCACCCATTTCACGGTTCCTTTCATATTAGTCTCTTGATAGGGTGAGATCCTGGCTTCTTATCACAGACTGTTTTGTGACTTATAATGTTGCCATGATTCCTTCCTTTTTGCCAGGCATAAGGTTGCTGTGATAATTCTAAACACAAAATAGTTTTCAAGTATTAATCATGGTAGAAAATGATTAACACTTTCAGTTTTCTGTAAGTGGATGCATTCAGGACAATGATTCAAGTCCATCAGATGCTTTGAAGGATGGATACTTTCTGTCTAAGGAAGGTTTTGTTGACTTCTCTTTTACCACGGTTCTTTGTTTGTGGTGGCTGTCACAGCCCTGCCGGTGTCCCTGTCTCTATCATTCTGTTTGTATCTAATCACCCTTCTCTGTCTCAAAGGAACCCTTCTTTCTGCTGCTTTCGCTTCATTTTATGTAGAAGTGACTGTTGAAATAATATTTTTTTCATACCCTTATTTACTAAGTTCCCAGAATGTTTAGCTACCTTATGATCACTGACTTTTTAAATTTGGTTTTGACACTTGTAATCCACTGTCCTTAGTTATCTCCTACTTGACACTTGTTTGTGCGTGTTTGGTTTTTGAAACTCTTGTAGCAAAAGCTGGCCTGGTCTGGGTTTCCGGCCTTCGCCTTCACACCTCGTGGATGCTGTTTCCCACTGTCCCTGCACTGCTGGGTTAGGAACACTTTTGTAAAAAATCATATCATCTCCTTAGATATACAAGTACAATGGCTTGCTTGATTTTATTGACGATGGTAAAATTCTTTGTTGAATTCAGTTCCTACGTCTTCTCTGAGCACCTTCTTTATTCCAGTGGTTATGATAGGCCTAGTGAATGGCATTGTGGAATTTCAATGTCCTCTTTGTGCATAAGAAAGTTGAAGTAATTTAAAAAACTATGGTAATATTAAACAAAAATATTAATTTTGGGAAATTTACGAAAATCCATTTTGGAGTTCTTGAAATATGGCTTTAAATCTAGAAAAGGGTTATGCTTCCAAAAAAAAAAAGAAAGAAAAAAAGAAAAAAAGAAAAGGCCTATACATAACCATGCATGCCTGAATCCCAGCACTCAGGAGTAGAGGCAGGAGGATCATCACAAATTCGAGCCCCTGCATGGTTGAGTTCATGTCCCTGATCAGGCGCCACTGTAAACCGCTTTGGGTGGGTTACTTAGTCTAGGGGTTGTAACCCACCCAGCAGTCAGTTATTCCAGGGTCCTGGAGAGGCACTATCTAAAAAGACATGAGCAAGAGAGAGAAAGAAGGCAAGACAGATTTGACAGCTTACATAGGATAAGGAATTTGAGGGGGGGGGCACAGGGGCCTAGGCTCTTGCCACGTGGTTTACATTGGTCATGTAGGCCAGGAGGTTACAAAAGGTCAGGTCACGATTCCTCGGCCAGGAAGTAACAAGTTGACACACCTTAGTTCTGTAGATAGTTCGAAATGTGAGGCGGCTTCCGCTAGCAGATAGCTCTCTGTTAACAGATAATTGGGAGTGGGATAGGCTCTGCCAATAGAACGGTTCTTAACACAATTGGGAGTGTGGGGTTCTCTGCAGACTCCCCAGGGTGATGGTTCCTGTAATAATTTTGGGGGGGAAACGGCTCCTGACAGAGAGTTATAGGCCAGCCAAGACTAACATTGAGACCCTGTCCCCAAAGTAAAGTAAAGGACAAATATTGTCTACATACTCAACATGTATTTTTCGAACAGTTGCTAAAAGTCCCTTATTCTGTTTAGTTTTCATTTAACCAACAGATAGTGAGGCAACACCTCTAATTTTGTAGGTATTAGTTTAATACAGAGGTCAGATATGCCTGTAAAGTAAAAGGAGGGTGTACTAACCAGTAGAGGCCAATAATACAGACTCCTGCAGTTGACCCATAACACATGATTAAATGCTGGAGGGAGTGTCACTTGTTATAGGAAGATGGTATTAATAGGGGACCAGGATATCTTTAGACCTTCTAATATGTTTTTGTATTTTAGTGTAATTGAATTAGATAAATCATAGAAATAACATTTTTTTTTTGGTTTTTTGGAGACAAGTTTTCTCTGTAGCTTTGGTGTTTGGTGGCTGTCCTGGAACTAGCTCTTGTAGACCAGACTGGCCTCGAACTCAGAGATCCACTTGCCTCACCCTCCCAAGTGCTGGGATTAAAGGCGTGCGCCACCACCATCCAGCAGAAATACCATTAAGTTAATTAATTTTCAAAACACAAGGAGAATCAGAAATTCAGAGCTTGGAAGTATCTGTCCTCAGTATATTTAGTCAGGATATCCTCTGTGGATAAAAACCAAAGGGGCAGGTTGGCAGGTAGACCGGTGCTAAACGGCATTTGTCCAGGGCCTCGCCCATTGTTGGCAGCTCCAGATACACTTGTTCCTTTTTAAAAATTATTGTTATTGTGTGTGGGGGAGTGGGGTGCCAGTGTTCCAGTGTGCATGTGGAGGTCAGACGACAAATCTGTGGAATCAGTTTTCTTCCACCTTTGTGTGGGTTCCTGGGGATCAGACTAAGTTGCCCAAGTTTGTGCAGCAAGCACCTTTGCAGGGTGAGCCACTGCGTCAGCTCTACTCCTTATTCTTATGTGGACCTTAGCCTTGAGGCTCTGTGGAGTGGAGCAGAAGGTGGGGTCTGAGTGTGGACTCTGGAGTGGAGCAGAAGGTGGGGTCTGAGTGTGGGCGTCTGAGTTTGAAAAGGCCTTGATCTGATCCTGATTGTATCACTCGTCAGCTAGATGCCTAGGAAAGTCACTCAGCTTTTGGAAGCCCAGCTTACTAGTCTCTAGAATAAGATCAGCTATCTTGTGCGGGATAATTGTATGTTGGCTTGATACAGGCTAGAGTCATCTGAGAGGAGGGAATCCCAACCTGGAATCCTATGTCTTCATAGGATTGGGTTCTAGAGCGGTCATTCTCAACCTGTGGGTCACGACTGCTCTAGGGGTGTCACTTCAGGCAGCCTATATATCAGATATGTACCTTATAATTTATAGCAGTAGCAAAATTACAGTTATGAAGTAACAGCGAAATAATTTTATGGTGGGGTGGAGGTATTAAAGGGTCACAGCATTAGGAAGGTTGAGAACCACTGTTGTAGAACATTTTCTCAATTAGTAATTGATGTGGGAGGGCCCAGCCTACTGTGGGTGATGCTATCCTGGGTTCTATAAGAAAGCAGACTATACAAGCCACGAGGAGCAAGTAAGTAGGCAGCACTCCTCCATGACCTCTGCTTCATCTCCTGCCTCTGTGTCCAGCCCTGTTTGAGTTCCTGCCCTGACTTCCCTCAGTGATGAACTGTAACCTGGACGTGTAAGCTGCAATAAACCCTTTCCTCCCCAAGTTGTTTCTTAGGTCATGGTGTTTTGTCACAGCAGTAGTGACCCTGAGTAGGAACATCTGCTCTGTAGGAGCACTCCCAGGACCTGAGGACTATATGCAAGCATGCAGAAAGTGTCAGTGCATGGTGCCTTTAAAAAGGTGCTAGTATGGCCGGGCAGTGGTGGCGCACGCCTTTAATCCCAGTACTCGGGAGGCAGAGGCAGGCGGATCTCTGTGAGTTTGAGACCAGCATGGTCTACAAGAGCTAGTTCCAGGACAGCTAGGACTGTTACACAGGGAGACCCTGTCTTGAAAAACCAAAAAAGAAAAAAATGGTTGCTAATATTTAGTTCATTACTAATACCAAGTGCTTTTTCCTTTTTCGCCTGCTAGATTCTAGAGTCTAGACCAAGGTTATCTGAATTTTAATGTTTTTCCTAGTGTCTTCCTCTATCATTCTCTATCTTATCTAAACATTATTACTACAACCATGTATGTATGCATATGTGCACACATGATGGTGTATATGTGATGGTTAGAGAACAAATTTGGCTCTCTTTTCATGTCTGCATGGGCTCCTGGATCAAACTCATGTTGTCAGGCTTGTGTGGTAAGCCCTTTGCGGGCTGAGCTGTCTTACCACCCTCTGCCTTATGTTTGGAGACATTGACTCTCACTCTACTTGGAACTCAGTAATTGGCTAGACTAGCTGGCCACAAGCCCCGGGGATCTTCCTGTCTCTGCCTTTCTGGTGTGGCATCATGCCTGGCTTTTTTTTTTTTTTTTTTTTTTTTTTTGGTTCTTTTGAGACAGGGTTTCCCTGTGTAACAGTCCTAGCTGTCCTGGAACTAGCTCTTGTAGACCAGGCTGGCCTTGAACTCACAGGGATTCACCTGCCTGTGTGTGTGCCTCCCGAGTGCTGGGATTAAAGGCATGCACCACCACCGTCCAGCCTATGTCTTGCTTTTTATGGGAATGGCCAGGATCTGAATTCAGATTTCTGTGCTTTGCTCAGCAAGCACTTTATTTATCCACTGAGCCATTCTCTAATTCCTAGAAATATTTTGTAAGTTTTATAGCATATATTATGATCTATTTTATTGGTTGTTGATCTCTTATAATACCTAATTTATAAATTAAAAGTGCAAAAGAAAATACATAGTTTAGATACCATGTGATTTATAATGCCTTGCAGAATGTCTCAGCCACTACTGTAATCAGTTTTGGGTTTTTCTTTTGTTGCAGTTCAGAGGATGGGCTCAAGGCCTTGAGCGTTAGTTGAGCAAGCACTCCCCTGCAGAGCTATCCTCTGACACTGTGATCTTTTAAAAACAGCCTGCAAAGTGGTATCTCACCTATCTAACATCTTAGTGTAATTTTAGTGGCATCTTAAGAATTTAGTTGAGCCTGGTAGGGTAGCCAGCACTTGTCATTTTGCCACTTGGGTGGAGAAGACTGGAGGATCATGACTTTGAGGCCAGCCTGGAATCTTTAGACCCCTGGAAAAGAATTTTGTCACTGACTGTTTCCTATAATTCAAGGTTGCCAGTTAGCATTCAGTCAGCTGTGATGAAACCTGTCGCCCTGAATTGTTTATAGACTGCAGGTTTAGTGCTCGCAGTCCCGGGAACTAGCAGGTTTGAGGGGAGGCTCTAACACACCAGTGTTGCATATGAATCAGTAATTCTGTAGATGGCACATTCAGGGTAATCTCACCTGGGTCCTCTCTTATAAGGGCATTAATTCAGTCTGGGAGGCCACAGCCGTGTGACTTAGCTACCTCTGAAGCCACCTTGGAGTAGTGCCTCTTCAGCTTTAGGCTTTGATATATTTACCATGGGCGGGTATGTGGGAGATACAAATATTCAGATTCCAGGACCACTTGTATTTTTAACATGGATGCTGTCATCTGTGTGGTATATTTTACAGTACTATCTACAGTGAGTTGATCTTTCTTCTCCACCCATTTAAAATTTAGAGTCTGGAGACTGGATAGCATTAGGAAAATGTTCCAGTATTTTTCTGTAATGGTTACATTTTGAAAACCTTATCTTTCAGTATTACTTAGGGACACAGTGATTCATCCGTGTCAACTGCCCGAATCCATGCTCTTTTGTCCTTGGTTAGCACTTTGAAAAAGCACATGCTGAGCTATTGATTATATTTGAGTTAGGTGCTGCTCATGAAAATGCAGCACTATTTACCACTGTCTCGGTGATCATTTAGTATGAACAATGTCCAAACACAGTTGCTTGTTGATGATCCTGACATTTGAAGCTAGAGTTGCTGGCTTTTTTTTTCTTTAATGTGTCTTCAGTTATCTGACAGCTTGAATGCGTGGTTTAAGGTGTCTTCAGTTCACTGCCTGCTTGTTACCTGGAGCTGCTGGCGCAGGCAGCGGTTGGGCTGTTTTTATCCCATGTGGTGCCCTTGCTGGGCATAGCCTGCACTTTGCAAATACAAAACCAGCAGTGTCAAAGGAGAGCAAGAGCCGAAGCCGTAAGGGTTTTTGTGGTCACATGCCACTCCTACTGCTGGTCAAAATAAGTCACAAGTCATCTTAGATTTTAAAAAAGAGGTGAGTCGGGAGTCAGACTCCAATTCTTGACAAGAATGGCTGCCTCGCCTGATAGAGACCTGTGAACTGAAAAGCTGTAGCTGGCATAAAATGGTGAGACAGTACCGAGGGAGCTTGGGAGACTCCATTAAAATGGAGGGGAAGTAGGTGGCATTCAGTGGTTGGTGAATGGCAGCATTCCTGTGCAAAGAAGTAGCCGTTCCTTGCTTCAGACCCAGCTCTACTTTCTTCTGGCTTTCAGGATAGCTTCTCAAGAGGTACTTTCCTCTACTGAACACTGGGAGACCAGAGCCTGTTCTCATTTCAAAGTAACTCCTCCTTCCAGTCGCTGGTACAAGTCTCCTAACAATAGTCATTAATATTATTTAAGTCCAAACCATCTTAAAAGCACCTCTAATTGGCTTGAGATAAGCCTTCTTACTTGGGTGCTCATTAGTGTCAGGTGTTCGGGATCAGCCCGGTGTAGAAATGCTTCAGTCCAGTTGGGCATTTTCAGGACGATGGACACGCTCACTGGGGTACAGTGCAAAGCTGCTACCTTTTTTAAACCAGTATTCAGATGCAGTTGTACTTAGGGGTCTGTCATAGTTAGTGCCAGTTGTCCTTATGACATGCCTTCAAAGAGAACCTCAGTTGAGGAATTGCTTCTGTCTGGTTGGCCTGGGAGCATGTCTTTGGGGCATTTTCTATTTGCTAATTGGTGTAGGAGGCCCAGACCCCTGTGGGCAGTCCCACCCCTGAGCAGGTGATGCTGGGCTGTTTAAGGTAAGTAGCTGAGGATCCCAGAGAAGACAGTCAGTAAGCAGTGTTTCCCTGTAGGCCGTGCTTCATCAGTTCCTGCCTTCAGGTTCCTGTTTGAGTTCCTACATCACTTTCCTGTGAGGAACTGTATTGTGTAAGCCATCTCAACACTTTCCTCCCTAAGTGGTTTTGGCCAGGACCTTCTGTTGCAGTATCAGGATAGCAAAGTAGAGCAGGCTCAGTAGCTTTACCAACAGCCATGCTCGAGGTGATGACTGTGGACAAAACTGAAATTGTTCTTAGGCCAATATTATTAAACATATTTAAGTGTGGTCAATGTTTTGTAGTACTGAATGTATAGCCAATGAATTTAGTGGTTCTGTTCTTTGTATGTTTGTGAGTGTGTGCAAAAGATGTCTGTGTTTGTGTGAATATGGGTGGACAGGATGTTAGACATCATCGTTGTGGAGCCTTTGTGTGGGTTCTGGCTCTCCACCTACTTGGAGATAGTTGCGTGCTGTTGTTCACTGCTGTATACATCAGTGTCAGGATGTGTGATGACGTCACTGTGTGGAGGTCAGAGGACAGCCTTTGGTGTGGGTCCTGGCTCTTTGCCTGGTTGGAGACAGAGTTTATGTTGTTCTCGGTACATCAGTGTCTAGGGGTTCCCCCGCATCCACTCCACTCTTGCTGTAAAAGCACTGGGATCACAGGTATGTCACCACACATGGCTTTCCATGGATTCTGGGCATCTGAAGTCAGGTCCTCCCTCTGGCAAATGCTGTACCACTGAGATATAGTCTCAGCTCCCATGATTTCTTATTATGTCAAACTGCCTCTTTGATACCAAGTTGCTAAAAATAAATGTATTGGATTAATGAGATGAGTGACAAGTTCCAAAAAAAGTAATAATTCTACAATCTTTTGCTAGGTGTAATCACTTAGTTACTGTTCTCATTAGCTGATTACATGGTTAGAGTGGTTTGAACATGGTAAAATATGTCCCGTGAGAGCAGCCAGGAAGGGCTGGGTCAAGAAGAAGTCGAAGGCAGGCTCAAAAGCACTCACTGAGCATTTAGTTAAGCGAAAGCTAAAGGGAAATCGAGCTGCCATCAGGTACTTGACGTCTCCTTGCTTACTTAAGTGAACAAACTTATTATTTGTTGCTTTAGATAAAGAATCCAAGGCTTATTGGCTTTCTGCTTCAAGGTGGACTTTGTCCCAACAGAGAGATTATTTAATCAGTTTGAATAGCCTGGCAATGCTTTTGTAGAAGTCGATCCTCCAATGCTTGGTGGAATTATTCAAGCAGAGGCTGGATGGGCCGTAGAGATGCTAAGGGAGAGATTTTTGTATCTGAGCCTTCTCTATTTTGGGACTCTGTGGTTGCTACATGTCTGTAACTACAGCATTTAATGAACACACGCTCTCTGATGTCCTACCCTAGTAGATATTGGAGTTGGTATTGATCGTGGAAGCAAGAGCAGAGACTTCACGTTCTTGGAGACTGCTACGCTCTGAGTTCAGTTCCTGATGAAGGAGCAGTTCTTAATGTTTGTTCATAATACAGTTGCTAAATCATGTCCTCTGCTGAGGGGTGTTGGCCTCACATAGGGTACTTCCCGAAAGGAAGCCCTGGCGTAGGCGTCCTCTGTTTAGGGCTTCTGAGGGCCATCTAGACTTCCTGTTCTGCAGTGTGGCTGCTCTTGACTACAAGGATGTGTGAACAGACATTTCTCCAAAGATACATAATGTCTAATATGTACACAGTCCCACGTCTGTGGAAGCTTGTGTCCTTCCTGTATGTGCTTTAGCTATCCCTCCCTCAGCACCTGTTTATTTCAGTGAAGACTCACAAGCAGTAAATGCAATGTGACTTTTTTCAAGGTTATGATGAATAAAAGCTATATTTATATGTAATTTTTAATATTGTACTGGAATAGCACAGATCCAAAGTTTGTTTTTAAAATACTAGGGGAGCTTTAGCAGTAAGTGTGGAAGATAAGGCACGAAGGGGTGGGTTATCCTTGTAACAAATGCGTGTACCGTTTATTGCTCTTGTTCCTGTGGGGGCCGACTCTGCTGTTCTGTTACTTCTGACCTCACATCTGTACTGGGGTCTAAGCGCTATCCCTTTCCTGTGTAAGAATGAAGACTTTTGAGCTGGTGGAGCTCAGTGGAAGAGCTCCTGCTTAGCATGCACAAGAGCCTGGGTTCCCTCTACAGCTGGCCCTCACCCTACTCCCCGAATCATGTCAGTTCATTAGCTGCTGGGCACTTGGGCTGTTCTGAATAATGCTGCTGTAGTTGTGCAGACTTTCATTTGAACACTTGTGTTTGGATTTTGTGGGTCTGTACTCAGGTCCTGTGATAACTCTCACTGGAAGAACTGTGAAGCCAGTTTCCACCATGGCTACTGGAGAGTGCAGTTCCCTGCGTGTTGACAGTGCTTGTTGCTGCCTGGTTTTAAGTCCAGCCATCTTAGTGTCCGCTTCAGTCTCTGGAGTGCTGGGGATTCCAGAATTGCGCCACTATGGCCACCTTGAGACTTGTGGTTTTGATTTGTATCCGCCTAGTGTTGGGAACTGTTTTGTGTACATATTAGACATTATGTATCTTTGGAGAAATGTCTGTTCACACCCTTTGTCTGATTTGAGATTGGGCTATTTAGCTGTTTTAAAAACAGAGCTAGCTCTAAGAGATTTAAACTATATTCTAGATACGAGTCCTTTATCAGTTATTTGTCTTGGAAATATTTCCTCCCATTTTTATTTTCTTGACATCCTTTGAATTTGGAGAGTAAAAGTTGCAGTGGGGCCCTACCTGATGGGTCACTTGCTTTAGTGTGTGTGAGGCTCTGGCGTTGGTCCTTAGTGACACGTGCACTCGTGCACATACGCATCAGCTTCTAATTTTGATAAAGCCCAATGTTTGTTGTTTTCAACTTTTATAGAGTCTTACTATATAGCCAAGGCTGGACTGGACCTCCTGGTCCCTTGTCTTTACCTCCCGGGTGGTGCGATTACGGGTGTCCTACTCCATTGGCTTTAGTTGTTTGTGTTTGGTGTACTATCTAAAACTTCTTTGCCAAATCTAAGGTGAGGAGGTTCTTCCCTCATGTTTTCCCTTAAGAATTTTATAGTTTTATCTAGCTTGTATTAGTTTCAAGATTCACTTTTAGTTAATTTTTATGTATGGTGTGAGGTAAGGGCCAAACTCATTCTTTGGCGTATGGACTTCAGTTGGTCTACTGCCGTTTGTTGAAAAGACTATTCCTCCCCAGTTGAGCACCACAGAACCTTTTAGAAGAAATACTTTATCTACACAAGCCCTCATGTTTCATGCAAAAATGATAAGTCACCTGGTGTCTCCAGGTGTGTGCTACCCGCGCAGCTTCTCAGCTTAGCCTCACCAGTGTTGTAACTGCCTCTAACTCACCGCGTGTGTCAGTGCTTAAACCAGCATGATGGGTTTTTACCTGCTTCTACATTGCAATTATGAATATTTTATCAATGTTACCAACTTGATAATATTTTCTTTAAAAAATTCCCTTAAAAGAAAATCTTCCATTTACTCTGTAGAATATAGATGAATTAAGGAATACATTTTTTCCTAGAAGCCAGAACACTGGAGCTGCTGGAGCTCATAGAGTGAGAAGCACAGCGTAGGAAGTGTTATGCATTTTGAGCATTAGTGAGGTCCAGCGCTGAGTGTTGGTGAGCTCGCACCACAAAGGAGACGTGCGTGTGTGTGTGTGTAATAGTTATGAACTGCTAATTTTAATAGAAATAGGCACAATCAGATATTTGTGTTTTAAAATTTTTCATTGGAATATAAATTATACCTAGCAATGGATTTTATTATGACATTTTCATATGTTTTAATGTATTTCAATTATATTGACATGCCCCTATAACTCTTTCTTGTCTTTTCCCCCAACTCTTTTTTTCTTCCTAGGGGGTTCCCCTTCCACTGTCATGACTTGTCTGTTTGTCCCTCCTCTCTCTTCGCTTCCTCTGCCTTTTTTCTTGTGACTTTGAGTTTACTAAGTATTGTTTATAAGAGCATGGGTGAGGATTGTTTACAGGAACATGGGTACCTTACCAGTGGCTAAGGAGAAAATGTCCCCCTCCTCCAGCAACCACTTATTCATTGCATTTGTGTCCGCTACCCTCTCTGTCACAGAATGTTGAGTGAGCCCAATCTTGAGCAGGCTTGAGAGTTCAGTGGCCATGTCATTCTGGAAAGAAAGCTTTCTCTCCCACTCTCCTCCTTCTGGGCATGAAGTTTTTCCATCCTTTCTTTCCTGATGTTCCCAAGCCTTGGAGGGAGGAAGAAACAGCTGTGCCATTAGTGTTTAGTTCTCAACAGTTCTCAGCCTTGGGCCAGTTATGAGTCTCTGAAGTCACCAAATACAAAATAAGCCTGCCTGGTGGAAGCTGGGGTCAGCACTGGTCTGTGTCTAAGAGGAGTTGATTAAAGGGCAGTTTGACAGACACATCACTTAGCGAACAGCAGCAGCAGCTTTTCCATTAGTGCCTATGGCGGGCGTCCTTAACCATGGGCTGCTGTTGACTGTGTTCACAGTGCCAGTATGTTTTCCCTCCTGAGCAGCCGGCCTTAGGTCTGTCAGAAAGGGACTGATTGTGTACCAGGTCCATAGTTTCTTTAGACTATTTATGACACGTATAAGCTCTGGCTCAGTTCCTGTGTTTTGTTTGTCTTGTGATCACCTCGTGTGATCTCTTTAGCACTGGGGTTTTACTGTCTAGTTCTAGCGGGTTACCAGCAGTCACAAACAGCCTGTATGCTTTGGGAGCTTCAGGGACTTGTCTGACCAACTGGTTGGGAGGTGATTCACCTCTTCAAATCAGATATTTGATTGTTAGTGGTTTTAGTGTGTACAACATTCACTTCTTGTGTGTGCTGCTGGAAATCAAAGCCAGGGCTGCAGGCAGGCCAGGCCAGTACTCTGCTGCGCTGCTACACTTCCAGCTGTATGGCTAGCAAAGACTGTGTCAGACACACAGGGAAACTAATGCCCAGCATGGAAACATTCTATCCTAGTAAACACTGGGAGTTCCCACTATCCCCCAGAGAAGGGGGCAGTAGGAAGCTGCATGTATTCCAAGGGGCAGCATTTTACCTTTGGGACTCCTCTAATGGTAGTGACAATCCTTGTGGAAATTTGGGACAAATGCAGTGCTAGGTGACAGGGAACAAAGTGCCAGCAGGCACCGAGGGGACAGTATGGTAGATGCAGTTGTGTGGTTATTTGATGGTGTTTGTCACTGCTTGTTTTAAGCTGATTTTAAAACCTTTTAATTTATATAGTACTAACTTTGGTATCTTAAATAGCCATGGGTTTTAGTGAATTGCTTATGTGTAGTATTATAAAATGCAAATTAATACCCTAAGCTTAGTGCAAGTGGAATAATAGATAACTTTTTTCTATTTTTTTAAAAATGAAAATGTTTAGATTTTTGTTTCAGGGGGAGTTTAGTGTTTACAGTTTATTTGATAAGAGAATGTACTTTGAACTATTCACGTTCATAAGCCTGGTGTTAGGGGGACTTGAGGGAAGGAATAGAAACTTTGAAGACATTTGTCTTCTTGGTAAGAACCAAGTTTCTTAGGTACCTTAGAGAAACTACTTGAATTTTTCCCTTCAGAATGTGTGTGTTGTTTATCTTCTTAGACTTGTTATAGTTCCTTTTGACTCACACAAAGATGGAGTGTCTTGAGGTAACAGATGAAGAAAATAAGAGTGAAGATTATCTTTGCTTGCAGCATGCGATTATTTCTTACTTAACAGCAAATTGCTCATTTTCTAAGTAAGGCACACTCTAATTTTTATTAACTTTTAAAGTTTTTGGTAGTAACAGAAATGGTAATGAAAACAAAACATGTAAATTATTGGTTGCCTTCCAAAGCTGTGGGGATTTTAGAAGCCATTGTGTATCACAACGTGAGTCTAGAGTAAGTAAGGAGAGCTCCTTTATCTTTGTGACACTTTTACCTTGAGAGGGAGGTTTTACTGACGGGAGTCATGATTTTGGCTATTTTACAGGTTTGCAGGCTTTTGAAAAGAACATCTTGTATTCTTTCCGTTACATTTGCATGAATAGATTTTTAAAGTTATGATTACTTTCACAGTCATGGGAGGCCAGCAGGAGATAAATCCTGGTTTCACAATTACCACCCCTCCCTCATACATACATTGTGATGGGGAATTAAGGTGGGCGGTGCTAGGGTTCTCTGTACTGTACTGGGAGCTTAACTGTCAGTTAATTTATATGAAAATGTTAAAAGAGGAAGAATTAGAGTTAAAAGGTTGATTGAATAGAATATGAGGAAGCTATTAAGAACTTGTAAACCGCTGCACATATCTCTGCCACAGTTATTGGGTTCTTAAACACATTATGCTAAGTGAAAAGGGCCAAGTGCAAGAGGCTGCTTATTACATGGTCCCTTTGATAGCAACAGTCCAGAAAGTATTCCAGTGGTTCCTCAGTTATGAGGCTAGGAAGTAAACACAGTGTTTCACAATATTTAGTAGGTGAAAAGACGACAGAAATACAATTATTGTGACAGGGAACCATTATGCATGAGGAAACAAATTTCTTTGTGGGAAAGAAAACTCTTAACAGTTGAGTACCACAAGGGTGTTTGTGTGGGAAGGCTCTGCTCATCTTAGGAGTGAAAGGTGTCACCTGAACAGATATGTGACCCAATATTTTCCTGTTTTGTGACCGGCCTGCTTATTATTGTCTGTGGGCTTCCACATACTAATTTCGGGGCACTTAACTCTATTTGCTGGCCAATTTCTCAAAATTTAAAAGAAATTTGGTGACTTTATGTAATAGAATGCAGAAACTGTAATAACCAAGTGTTCAAATTGGGGTATGATGTAGTCCTTTGTTGCTAATCCCCATCCTTGTATCTTTCACTAGTTTTCTAATGAGCACATCTATTGATTTAATGGGGCACTGGGTGGTTTGCATTATGATCTGTAGGTAGCTGGCTATATTTCTTCCAAGAAATACCATCTCTGATATTAATTCCTATTCTCTCTCTGTCTCCATCTCTCTCTGTACTCCCAACAACAAACCAAAAGAGAAAACCCATCAAAACAACCTTGAAATGTAGTTTAGAAAGCATCTAGAAGGCTCACTTGGCTGTTTATCACTTAGGTATATTCAAAAAATTATTCATCACTCCAGAAGGAAACCTGTGTCCTGTAACAGCCACTTTGTATTTCTCCAAAGCCTGCCAGGTCTGGGTGACCACTGGTACATTCTCTGGACATTTCAGAATGGAATCATGAAATAGGTAGTCTTTTGTGACTGTCTTTTCCTTAACATAGTATACTGAAGGTCTATCTGTGTCGTGTATGGATCAAGACTTCTTTTCTTTGCTGTATGTGGTATGTACAAGAACACAAATGTATATAATGTGTACATGTGCATAGGTATGCATGCACATGTGTGCTTGTATTTGTGGAAGCCAGAGAACAACCTTAGATATTTTATCTTGGGAGCCATTCACCTTGTTTTTGAGACCAGGCCTTGGTAGCCTGAGACTCAGCAGTTTGCCTAGGCTGGCTGGCTGGCAATCCCCAGGGCTCTTCCTGTGTCTACTTCTACAGCACGCGGATTGCAGGTATCCCACCATGTCAGCTTTTTAACTTGGGTCCTAAGGGTCAAATTCAGGTCCTTGTGTGTGTGCTGCAAGCCCTTTCTGATGGAGTTGTCTCCTCTGCCCCAGGCATGTATTATTGCCCTTCACTGGCAAACAGTGTTGAGTTATGTGCTTTTGCTGCTTGTCCATTCATAAATGTAATATTCTTTTATGGATAATGCTGCTGTGAACTGTGAATATTTTGCTCCAGATTGGTTATATGCCTTCTTGCTGTTTGGTATGTATCTAGGAATGAATATTCTAGGTCACAGAGTAACTAATTAACACGTTATGTTCTGAAACAGTTGCACCATCATCTGTAGTAGAGAAGGGGGTTCTAGTTTTTCCATATCCTTGACAATGCTTCTCTTTTATGTCTAGAAGTTGTCAGGTGGCATCATAACCTGTATTTGTACTTCCCTGATGCCTGAAGATGCTAGGCATTTTCTCACGTCCTTATTTATTGCTGTTTGTTTCCCTTCTTAACGAAGTCTATTAAGATCCCATGCCTGTGTTCTTTAAACTATGGAGCTGTGTGAGTTCTTTATATATTCTAGACACACAGGCACATATCATAGAAATGATTCACAACATTTCCCCCAGTTCTCTCTCTCTCTCTCTCTCTCTCTCTCTCTCTCTCTCTCTCTCTCTCTCTCTCTCTCTCTCTCTGGCATTTGCAGCATGACTTTTACAATTTTGGTTGAAATCCAGTGATTTTTTTTTTACTTTTTTCTTTGTATTTTGCTGTCATAGATGAGAAATTTTTTCTTAACCCACTGTAATGAAGGGTATGTCTGCATTCTCTTCTGTTATATAGTTTAACGTGTGCACTGGGGCTTTGAGGCTTTGATTCATTATGAGTTAACTGATGTATATTATAGAGGTGCTTACTATATATTTAAAATTACTTTGTAAAGTGTTTAAGCCAGTTCTGTGGATCATGCCTGTAATCCCAGCACTTGGGAGGCTGAGATAGAATGTTACTGGGAGCCCCAAGCCAGCCTGGGCTACATAGTGAGTTCCAGGATAGCTAGTCAGGGCTACAGGGTAAGTACCTGCCTCAAACAATGGGGCTGGAGAGATGCTCAGTGGTTTAGAACACTTGTTGGTTCTTGCAGAGGACCTGGCTTGGATTCTTAGGAACTACATGGTGACTCACAGCTATCAGTAACTCTGGTTCCAGGGGATCTGACACTCTCTTCTGACCTATGAGGGCAAGCACAGGTCTGCATATGGTGCACATGCAAACATAGCCTGGTAGTGGTGGCACATGCCTTTAATCCCAGTGTAGTACAAGGAACGGTGGGCTGTGTCCCGACCACCCAGCTAGCTTAGCCCCGAAATAACCACACATAAACTGTATTCATTCAAATACTGCCTGGCCCATTATCTCCAGCCCCTTATTGTCTGACTCTCACATTTTAGTTTAACCCATCTCCATTAATGTGCATCGATCGCCACTTGACTGTGGCTTACTGGCATGAGTCTAACCAGTGTCCATCTAGGACAGGAGAGCCATGGCGTCTACCACTCTGCCCTTCTTCCCAGCATCCAGTTCTGTCTATTCCACCTATCTAAATTCTGCCCTATCAAAAGGCCAAGGCAGTTATTTATTCAACCAATGAAAGCAGCACAAATACAGAAGGAACTCCTACACCGTTTCCTCTTTTTCTGTTTAAACAAAAAGGAAGTCTTTAACTTTAATGTAGTAAAATTACATATAACAGGTATCAAGCAAGAATTACAGTTACAATATTTAGATCTATTTTAGCTTTTAGCATAACAAAGGAAAACTATAACTATCCATTCTTCAACTCCATCAAAGACTCCAGAAGGATATAATATTACCTAAGTAAACAGGAAGTGCATTGTAAGCAACTTCCAAAACTCTAGAAATGAAAGAGACATCTCGCTGCCTGGACAGGTTACCCAAAGTTTTTCTGTACTGTTGGAGCATCCATCTTTGGCCTTCAGGCCCATAGTATCCAGCAGACTTTTTCATGAAGCAGGAAATTTTAAAGACAGTTCAGTCACTTTCTTCTGTGTCCTGCAGAATGTCTCACAGACTCTTTCATGAAAGGGGACCCCGAAGGATCATCTCACCTTTTGGCAAGTTCAGCAGTCCTCTCTCTGTGGGGTTTTTTTATATCCAGTTTTTGCAACAATCCAGGCAAGAGCAGTTTCTTGCCCAAGTGGCTAACCAACTCCATAAGGAGCCTTTTTGATACCCATCTTCCTCTTGAAGTAGATTGGTGCTGCCAGGAGCAGACGTGTCTCATTGTCAGAAAAGCCCTAAGTTATTAAAACATCTTAAATGCCATATTCTGTAGCCTTTGAAAGATATTAAGAATGCCTATCTGAAATGTATCTATGCACATCTAGAAAATCTAACTAACATGACTACAAACTTGACTATTATAGATGACTATCCATTAATAACCTATATTTCCTAATTATACATTACATTTTTAAATGAACTACACAATCACAATACCTTAATCAAGATCAGAAATATGAATATAACAAAATTGACCTTAAATTAGTATTAGTAAATCAAGATTTATGCCAATGCAAATTATTCATATCTATATCATATCCCCCTTTAAATGTAAAAGAACATTTATAAACAATATTTGGGGATATGAGTGCAGTTCTTTCTCTCCAAACTTCTTCCTGCTGTATGGGAGTGCTGTTAATCAGGTCTTTTATGGTATAACCTGTGTGCTAGGTTCATCTCAGTCAGCAGTTGAGCAAAATAATTTTTTGAGGGTGTTCACAGCAACCTTTCAGGAGGGCATGGTCTATCATACCATATTGGTCTAGAAGTAATCCATAGGGTCTCATCCTCTGTGAAAACAAAAGAAGAACTTCTTTCCCGAAGCATCATATCCTTAGACCCAAATTCTGAAGTCAAGATACCTTTATAATATACATGTTGGTTTAGCTTAGCAGCCCATCCAATGAAATATCTCTTTGTACTTAGCTCCTTTACAGTCAAAAATGTAAAGAAAATACAATAATACACATAATCCAGACTCTCTGTGAATTTTTCATTTTTACGTGGCTTATTTTTTCTTCCTTTAAACTATGATTATCTGTACTTTGTCTCTTTAAAGACTTTACTCTTTTTTTAAAGCATTAACTTTATTTTATGACTTTCTATACTCTTTTTCTTCTCTCTTTCAAGCCTGTGTGCTTCATCTAACATTGTGACCCATTTATAAGTCTTTTATGTCTGAATCTGTCCTATTGCATTGTCTTTAATTCTCTACTGTCTTGAAGAGCTTTTAAAATACTAAACAGCTTGGTTGCTCTGGAATTTGGCTCCACCTCTCTCCAATTTCAAAATGGTGGGCGTACCATTTCTGCTAGCTCTGGGGCCACCAGGTAGGAGCTGCACTCAGCACTTTAACTCTGAGAATGAGCGTGCAGGACGTAAACTCTTTCTTTCTGAGTTACAGCCAAATCTGCCACGCCAGCACTGTGCAGCCTGGAAACATCTGTCTGTATGGCGGCCGGAATCTGCCATGCTCTCCTGCCTGCCCAAGCCTGATCCTGCCGTCTGCCCAGGCAGGAAGAGCTGAGCCAAGAGCATGATCTCAGATACTTTCCTCCCAACCCTGAGTAGGCACAGAAATATCTGGGCCCACAAATGGTCCATAGCCGGGAGTTTGCACCAGTGGCAGGGCCCAGGAAGCCTCGTTTTAAAATGGCGCGGCTTTTTTTTTTTTTTTTTTTTGCTGCTGCTATCACTGAATCAGGAAAATCTCTCTGCGGCATGCTGCCAGGAAACAGCAAAAAGCTGTGTTAAACTCTCTCTCCTTTTTAAA